>NW_026879225.1:0-26479 GCF_032173495.1 Musca vetustissima
CACCTTAAATCGGACGAAAATATATATGGGAGCTATATCTAAATCTGAACCGATTTTTACAAAACTTTGCATACATCATTATAGGCTTAATTCAGTACGCTATTCCAAATTTCGTGCAAATCGAAAGATATGTAGGGACTTTGGTACACCATTTACTTTAAATCGGACGAAAATATATATGGGAGCTATATCTAAATCTGAACCGATTTTTCCTCATTTCAATGGGGATCGTCCTTGGGCCAAAAAATGAGCTGTGCCAAATTTCATCCAATTCGGATCATAAATGCGACCTGTACTTTGTTAACAAAAATACATGGACGGACGGACCGACAGAAAGTGTTTCTATGCATATTCTCAAAAGGAACCATGTGTCTATCTCGTTTATTTTTGCCTGTTACAAACATATGCACAAAGACATAATACCCTATACCACAGTGTGGTGAAGGGTATAAAAAGATGCGCATTTCCACCAATTTGGAAGAATACGTTCCAAGATATTGTTTTCTACTTGGCCTTTTCACCTAATTCGGGACCTTCCCCTTCTACGGGAACCATTAGTAGGCTCGTTTTTATATACCTTTTGAGCTGGGGCATTCTCATTCATTCCCACAACATGGCCTAGCCACCGTAGTCGCTGCTGCAGCTCAATACGACTGACTATGTCGATATCCGCGTATAAATTGTAAAGCTCGATATTCACCGTCGACGAAGATCGGCCCGTAGGTGCTTTGGAGAATTTTTCTTTCAAACATCCCAAGAGCTGCCTCATCTGCTTGTGCAAGTACCCATGCTTCAGATCCATATAATAGCACGGGTAGTATCAGCGTCTTGTAAAGTGTGAGTTTTGTCTGGCGGGAAATGGCCTTGTCCAATAAGGCGTAAGATTTTTTATACCCTTCACCATAGTATGGAGTGTATATTAATCGAAATAATAATCGAAATAATAATTTCCGACCCTAATATTCTATGTCGATATAGCCATGTCCGTCAGTCCGTCTGTCTGTTGTAATCACTCTAGCGTCTAAACCAATTGAGATAGATCGCCTTTTGTCTGCAGGCAGGTCAAGTTCGAAGATGGGCTTCATTGGTCCACGTTTATCGGTATGTTGAGGTTCTTGAGCGCGTTTTTTAAATGAATTCGATGAAATTTGGTACATTGAGTTCTTATTGGGTAGCAAATCTCTCCACTAAAAATTATAAATATGGGTCCATATTTTCGGATAGGGGTATGATCGCATTTTTCGACTGAATTTGCTGAAATTCAGTTCTTTGAGTTCTTATTGGGTAGCAAATCTCTCCACGAAAAATTATAAATATGGGTCAATTTTTTCATGTAGCCCTCATATAAGGGGACCCTCCAATTTTCGGTATTTTAGGGTTCTTAAGCGCGGTTTTCAACCGAATTCGCTGAAATTTTGTACATTGGGTTCTTATTGGGTAACAAATTTCCCAACTCAAAATTATAAATATAGGTCCACTTTATGTGGTAGCCCCCATATAAGGGTACCTCACAATTTCCAGTTTTTTGGGGGTTTTGACCGGATTTTTTCACCGAATTGGCTGTAATTTAGTAATTTGAGTTCTTATTGGGTAGCAAATCTCTCCACAAAAAATTATAAATATAGGTCAATTTTTTCGGGAACCCCCTATTTTCGATATTTTGAGGTTCTTGAGCGCGTTTTTCAACCGAATTCTCTGAAATTTGGTATTTTGTAGTCATATATGGCCAAAAATCTTCCACCAAACATTATTAGTATTCACCCCTTTTTAGGGGTAGTCCCCATATAACCCCCTTTTTATATTAAAATAATTATCTGATTTGTTCCGTGTGTTGCGGTTGGGTAGTCGTTACGGGGAATAGTCAATTTTTACCCTACAAAGACTATTTAGCCATCTGTTGTAAGCATTCCGCCTTCTAAAGATATTGTGATAAAAAAAACTCAAACATGACTATAATGAAATATATCGGCAGACTTTTAGGCATCTCCTCAATATAGTGATACCTCCTGAAGTATTCAAAGTTCGGCCCGGCCGAACTTAACGCTTTTTCACTTATTAAAGACTATTTTTTCAGATGTCCAATAAGGCGTAAGATTTTTTTAAAGATTACTTTTTTTCCGAGGTAAAACAAGTCTTAGATTTTTAAAGAATATTTTTTCCGAGGCATAACAAGGCGTAGATTTTTAAAGAATATTTTTTTCAGAGGTCTACTTAGGCTTAAATTTTTTTCAAGCCATGACCAGAAATGTTTTTTTTAAAGAATATTTTTCAAGCCTTATTAAGGTTTAGTTTTTTTTAAGAATATTTTTTAAGTCTTATTAATGATTGAGTATTATAAAGACTATTTTTTTAAGTCCTTTTTAATGCGTGATATTTTTAGAAGTCAAAAAAGTAGATTTTTTAAAAATCAGACATAACCAGGCGTAGTGTTTTTTTTTTAATAATTTTCAGATAATATTTTTTAAAGAATATTTTTCAAAGTTTATTGAATACATGGATTTTTAAAGAATATTTTTATAACCTACACAACTATGTTGTCAGGGTATTATAGCTTTGTGCAGCCCCAAAAGTTTGTAACGCCGCGAAATATTGGTCCTAGACCCACCTTTAAGTATACCGATCGTCATATCTCGACTAGCTGAGTCGATCTAGACATGAGTGTCCGTCCGTCCGACTGTCCATTATAATTTGTAAACATGATACAGGGCACGGTTATGGACCAATCTTAACGAAATTTTGCATGTAGGATGGGTTCTGACCTATTGTTTTTGGAAAAGATCGATTAATATTTAGGGGATGAAATGGGCCTTATGAAACTACGGCGTCATATTCAGTAGTAGACTTGCAACTACTTCGTCGACCATGATGACGGTTGATGGTTTTTCAATGCTGATGTTTCGCTGAGAAAAAAAAAACAACAACAACAACAGCTATATACGAGGGGTGTTAAACATATGTATTGTCAGAGGTGGATTTTTAGAGTTAATTTTTTCAAGGTCTTAAAAGGTGTGGATTTTTCAAAAATACTTTTCTAGGGCCTAGAAGTCTTGGATTTCTCAAAGAATATTTTTCAAGGGTCAAAAAGAATATTTTTAGAGGCCTGTAAGAGGCGTGGATTTCTCAAAGAATATTTTTTCAAGACCTATAAGAAAATATTGGTCCTAGACCCACCTTTAAGTATACTGATCGTCATATCTCGACTAGCTGAGTCGATCTAGACATGTGTGTCCGTCCGTCCGTCCGTATGTCCATTATAATTTGTAAACATGATACAGGCCACGGTTATGTACCAATCTTAACGAAATTTTGCATGTAGGATGGGTTCTGACCAATGAAGACCGCTATTGTTTTTGGAAAAATCGATTAATATTTAGGAAATGAAATGGACCAAAAACTTTATTTTTGTCTGTTTTTCTGATCGCTCCAAAGGCCGCAATTATGGCCCAAATACCCCGAACTTTTGCATGGAGATGGGGATCGGACCAAAGAATAAGCATGTCTTCTTTGATAAAGATCGGTCAATATTTAGCGAGTCAAGTGGACCCTGACTTTTGTGTGAAAAATTACAAAATCTTTATTCTGGGGCATATATACTTGCTCCTGAAGGACATATACCCGAGAAGTTGATAGTATGTCCGATATGAATTGTTGACCTTCAAATTTATACCAATTATATGGCTGTATGTACTCCTATGCGGGAGTTATACGTAATTAAGTAAAGGTGACTATGTTCATATTATTATTATTACTCCATTAGAGGACGGAAATGTCGCGCTGATCGCTGTGAAATTGTACATGAAGTTCCGATTATGGTCAAGGACGACGCCTATAGTTTTTGGTGAAGTTGAGATTTCATTCAGGGGGTGCAATGAACAGTAAACTTTAATTTTGGCAGATTTTCTAGTCGCTCTAGAGGCAATTATTATATGCAGAACATCACATATTTTACAAGGTGAAGGGGATCTGACCAAATATTTAGAGCGGCTGTTTAGATAATGATCGGTCAATTTTCCGAGGGTCAAATCAACCAAAACCTAAACTGACCAAATATAAATAAGTGCAAATATCAGGAAATATTGCCCAGGCTTAGAATATAGAACCGCAGTAAGTTTGCTTTTCGTGGTAGTTGTGTAGGGTATCATAGGGCCGGCCCCGCCCTACTATACTGCTCCGCCCACTGGTTTAAATCTATAGAAGGCGTTGATTTTTTTTAAAAATATTTTTCAAGGTCTATAGAAGGTAAGCATTTTTTAAAGAATATTTTTTCAGCCCAAAGATTATTTTTCAATCCTCTAGGTAGATTTAGATATATTTAGTTAGACTTAAATATTTTTTTCAAGCCACTACTAAGATCTAAATACTTTTTAGAGAATATTTTTTCAAGCCTCTAGTAAGACGTAACTATTTTTTGAAGAATTTCTGTAATCTCCCAAACCCTTTCAAATAACCGTGAATTTTTGTTAAATTAAATTTTGTTGCCCTCACCCCTTAAAACTTGAATGGAAGAAATAACTTCTAACATCTTCTTTGTCATTCTAATGAACTTTATAAATATTTATATTTTTTACTACAACAGCCACTCCTTTGTATTGTTCCATTGTTTTACTTATTAGTCAACTCAATTATGGATAAATGTGTAAAACAATAAAAGGAGAATAGTAACAAAGGATTAGTAGAAGAAGAAATACTCTTTTGCCATACAAAAGTCAAAATACGTCAAGGATGTTTAGAGGAATAGAGAAAAGAGCAGAAAAAAGAACACAGAAAAAAACTCAACAACAAAATACCAGCCAAAGGATGCTATGGCTTGTAAAGGAACTTGTTTGAAAATGATTATCCAGCGACAAACAGCGAAACACAAAAAAAAAAGAAAATACAAAAAAAAAAAAAAAACATTGAGCCTGATGCGCTCTAAAAGTTGCAGTTAAAAGGAAAAATAACTGAACATAGTTTTGTTAAGCGACAATAAACCCCCCCACTGGCAGTACCACCACTACTACTGCTGGTACAGCTAGCAGTAGTGGTATCACCAACACCAACACAAACTACCATAGGCATCTAACAAAGCATCATAAGAAAATATTAATGCCACCATAAGTTCCATGGCAAAAAATAACGCTATCAAACACATACACACACAATCGCATTCACAACGATAGTCATGATGATCATATCGCAGCATTGTGCGGTATGTGTCCCACGGAGTATTTGTGAGAGTGTATCTGTGTGTGCATAGACACTGCTAGTAGCTGATGGTGTTTACTTGAATTGTTTGTATTTCACTAACTATTTTCTCATGTCGTTTCTTTATTTTCTTTTTCGTCTTCTTTCAGCCACTGCTCCTGCTGTTGTAATTGTTATTTCCTTCTGTTTTTGGGGCTGTGAAAAATTCTTCTTTCTGAATAAAAAATAGGCCTTATGAAACTACGGCGTCATATTCAGTAGTAGGCTTGCAACTACTTCGTCGACCATGATGACGGTTGATGGTTTTTCAATGCTGATGTTTCGCTGAGAAAAAAAAAAACAACAACAGCTATATACGAGGGGTGTTAAAAATATGTATTGTCAGGGGTGGATTTTTTAGAGTTAATTTGTTTCAAGGTCTAAAAAGGTGTGGATTTTTTAAAAATACTTTTCAAGGACGTAGAAGACGTGGTTTTTTAAAAGAATATTTTTCAAGACCTATAGAAGGCGTGGATGTTTTAAATAATCTTTTTCAAGGTCTATAGAAGGCATGGATTTTTTCAAGGTCTATAGAAGGCATGGATTTTTTCTAGGGCCCAAAAAACCGTAGATTTTTAAAAGAATATTTTTTACAAGGCCTATACAAGGCGTAGATTTTGTATAGATTTTTTTTATAAGGTCTATACAAGGCCTAGATTTTGTATAGATTTTTTTTATAAGGTCTATACAAGGCCTAGATTTTGTAAAGAATAATTTTTCAAGGTCTATACAAGGCGCAGATTTTCTAAAGAATATTTTTTCAAGGTCTATATAAGGCCTAGATTCTGTAAAGAATATTTTTTCAAGGTCTATGCTAAGGCGTAGATTTTTTAAAGAATATTTTTTCAAGGTCTATATAAGGCCTAGATTTTGTTAAGAATATTTTTTCAAGGCCTATAAAAGACCCAGATTTTGTAAAAAATATTTTTTCAAAGCCTATACAAGGCGTGGATTCTTTCAAGCCCTTTTTAATACGTTGTTTCTTTAAGGAAACAAGGCCTATACAAGGCGTGAAGTTTGTAAAAAATATTTTTTCAAAGCCTATACAAGGCGTGGATTCTTTCAAGCCCCTTTTAAGACGTTGTTTTTTAAGGTATTTTTTAAGCCCTCATTAAGACGTTGATTTTTTTAAGGACATTTTTGTTCAAGCCATTATTAAGACGTTGATTTTTTAAATGATATTTTTTCAAGCCATTATTATACTCTACACAACTATGTTGTCAGGGTATTATAGCTTTGTGCAGCCCCAACAGTTTGTAACGCCGCGAAATATTGGTCCTAGACCCACCTTTAAGTATACCAATCGTCATATCTCGACTAGCTGAGTCGATCTAGACATGTGTGTCCGTCCGTCCATTATAATTTATAAACACGATACAGGCCACAGTTGTGGACCAATCTTCACGAAATTTTGCATGTAGGATGGGTTTTGGCCAATGAAGAACCCTATATTTTTGGTAAAGATCGGTTAATATTAAGGGGATGAAATGGATCAAAAACTTTATTTTTGTCAAATTTGTTGGTCGCTTCATAGGCTGCAATTATGGCCCAAACATGACGAATTTTTACATGGAGAAGGCGATTGGGCCAAAGAATAATTATGCCTGTTTTGATAAAGCCCGGTCAATATTTAGCGGGTCAAATGGACCCTGACTTTTGTATGAAAAATAACAAAATTTGTATTCTATAGCGCATATATTTACTCCTGAAGGACATAGAGCCGAGAAGTTGATAGTAGTATATCCAAGAGGAGTGGTTGGCCTTTAAATTGATACCAATAATAGTGTCGTATGTACTCGGATGCGGGAATTACACTTAAATATTTACATGTGCTTACGAATTCAGATATTATATAGTAACCTATTAACACACTAGAAGGCGGAAGTATGGCGCTGATCGCTTTGAAATTTTCCATCAGGATCCAGGTATGGTCAAGGACATCGCCTTTAATTTTCGGTGATGATCAGATAATAATATTGGGATGAAGTGGTACGAAATTTAAACTTAGGCCACAATTGAAAGCCGAACACCACAAAACAACTCATTGTGAAGGTAATCTGCAGAAGTAAGTAGAAGAGCTGTACTGAATATTAATAATATTTGTTGAAATCTAGGTGCAAATATCGCGAAATATTGCCCAAGCTCAGAATATAGAACCACATAAAGTTATATTTTCGTGGAGGTTGTGTAGGGTATAATGGTCGGCCCCGTCCGACTATACTGCTTCGCTTACTGGTTTAAAGATAATATTTTTCAAAGGCCAAAAATAATATTTTTGGAGGCCTATAAGAGGCCTGGATTTAAAAAATATATATAATATTTTTCAAGGCATGGATCTTTAAAGAATATTTTTTCAAGGCCAAAGAGGGCGTGGATTTTAAATAGTATTTTTCAAGGCGTTTAGAAGGCAGGGATTTTTCGAACATAATTTTTTCATGGCCTATAAGAGGCGTGGATTTTTTGAAGCATATTTTCATGCCCATATAGGAGCATGGATTTTTAACGCATAATTTTTCTAGCCCATATAGAAGACGTGAATTTTTTAAAGCATATTTTTCTGGGCCTATAGAAGGCGTGGATTTTTTAAATAATATTTTTCTGAACCTACAGAAGGCGTGGATTTTTTAAAGAATATTTTGCTAGGCCTATAGAAGGCGTGGATTTTTTAAAGAATATTTTGCTAGGCCTATAGAAGGCGTGGATTTTTTAAAGAAAAATTTTCAAGGCCTATAGAGGGTGTGGATTTTTTAAAGAATATTTTTCAAGGTCCTATAGAAGGCGTGGATTTTTTAAAGAATATTTTTCTAGGCCTATAGAATGTGTGGATTTTTTAAGGAATTTTTTTTTCTAAAACTAAAACTCTTTGCCACGTCCTTACCATCCATGCTAAAAAATCCTTCTATGCTATTGCGGTTCCAACAGCAGCGAAACTAGCAAAGCAACATATTGTCCTCGGTGTGTGTGTTTTTCTTTTTTTTTCTTGGTCTTCCTCCTATATTTCGCCTTACTATGCGACTCAGCCAGCAAATGACTGAGTTAACGCTTTGAGGCAAAATACGACTGTGAAAGAAGAGATCATTGTCGGAAACAATGCAGAAGAATGCAAACGATGATGCAAAAGGCAAAAGCCGACAAAAAAACCACCAACAACTTTACTCTGATGGTGATAGTGACGGCGCGTACAATGAAAATTGTATAAAGCTTTAAGAAAAGAAAAAAAAATCCCTCACTTTTTTTCTTGTTACAGGGATTCGTTGTTAAATTTTTATCCATGATTGTCATCAGTATGAATTTTTGTTTTTGTTCTTCTTTTAATTTCATCCATGATATGCTTTTCTTGCAATGGCAGCGACACAGAGAGTTTATATATAAAACTGTCTTAGATTAAGCAATACTAAGGAGAGGTTCATTTTTTAAATCATTGCGGGTACTTTATTCTGGTGACTACGAAGAAAAGTAGCTGCAGCAGCACCGCCATCAGCGGAAGCAACAGCAATAGTTGTTGTATTGTAAAATAAAGCGAGAATATTTAAATAATTGTTTTACTCTGGCCTTTTATTGTTGACTTTAATTGCCCCACACAGCCACACACACACACACACAAGGCAAACAATTTGTATTTTCTTTCTCCTCTTCCTTGAGCGTCTCATTTTCCTTTCTATCATAAAAGATGGGAATGTTGTTTGCATTCCTATTCACTTTACTTGATGTTTTCTTTGGCATTTCTTTGTAACGAACAAAGTTCATATTTTACTTGTTAGGAGATTCTTATAAAAAAACAACTGATAGGAACAACCATAAAATTGGATCGTCATAAAGAGATTGAAGAAAAATCTAAACCTTATGGAGGTCCTTAAAAATATTGTTTAAAAAATCTATAACTTATCTAGGTCCTTAAAATATTCCATAAAAATCTACGGTCCTTAAAATATTCCATAAAAATCGACGGTCCTTAAAATATTCCAAAAACTCTACGGTCCTTAAAATATTCTTTAAAAAATCTAGGCCTTATGTAGGTCCTTAAAATATTTTTTAAAAAATCTAGGCCTTATGTAGGTCCTTAAAATATTCTTTAAAAAATCTACACCTTATGTAGGTCCTTAAAAATATTCTTTAAAAAATCTACGCCTTATGTAGGTCCTTAAAAATATTCTTTAAAAAATCTACGCCTTATGTAGGTCCTTAAAAATATTCTTTAAAAAATCTACGCCTTATGTAGGTCCTTAAAAATATTCTTTAAAAAATCTACGCCTTATGTAGGTCCTTAAAATTATTCTTTAAAACATCTACGCCTTATGTAGGTCCTTAAAAATATTCTTAAAAAATCTACGCCTTATGTGGGTCCTTAAAAATATTCTTTAAAAAATCTACGCCTTGGTTAGGCCCTGAAAAAATATTCTTTAAAAAATTTACGCCTTGGTTAGGCCATGAAAAAATATTCTTTAAAAAATATACGCCTTATGTAGGTCTTTAAAACATATTCTTTAAATCCACGCCTTATGTAGGTCCTTAAAAAATATTCTTTAAAAAATCCACGCCTTATGTAGGTCCTTAAAAGTATTTTTTAAAAAATCTACGCCTTATTTAGGTCTCTAAAAATATTCTTTAAAAAATCTACGCCTTATGTAGGTCCTATAATATATTCTTTAAAAAATCTACGTCCTCAAAAATATTCTTTAAAAAATCTACGCCTTATGGAGGTCCTTAAAAATATACTTTATAAAAATCTACGCCCTTTGGAGGTCTTTAAAATATTCCTTAAAAAATGTACGCCTTATGTAGGTCCTCAAAAATATTCTTTAAAAAATCTACGCCCTATGTAGGTCCTTAAAAGTATTTTTTAAAAAATCTACGCCTTATTTAGGTCTCTAAAAATATTCTTTAAAAAATCTACGCCTAATGGAGGTCCTTAAAAATATACTTTATAAAAATCTACGCCCTTTGGAGGTCTTTAAAATATTCCTTAAAAAATCTACGTCTTATGTAGGTCCTTAAAAATATTCTTTAAAAAATCTACGCCTTATGGAGGTCCTTAAAAATATACTTTAAAAAAATCTACGCCTTATATAGGTTCTTAAAAATATTCTTTAAAAAATCTACGTCTTATGTAGGTCTTTAAAAATACTCTTTAAAAAACTACGCCTTATTGGAACTCTAAAAAAAATATTCTTTAAAAAATCCCAAAGAAATAATTTGGCCCGCCTTAAAACATTAGTTTAGCCTCCATGTGTTCTCCAATTACTCACATCTCCATTTCCATTGCATAATTGTGCTCAGCCTTCGCGCCCTCTGATTCCTTTCCATTTTGTCCATTTATTTTTCCAATTCCTTTTCATGACTAAAGCATTCGCTATTCGCTTTTATGAGCTAATAATGGGATTATTATCACATTTTGATTTAATTTACTTTACAATGGGTCATGTTTATTCATGTCATTGTTTTGCAGAGAGACGGGTAGAGTGAGTTAGGGAGCGTTTCTACGCCATAGTCTTTGTTTGTTTTTCCTTTTTTTTCTTTTTGGAGATTTGCATGGTTTTGGGGTTTTTTGTTTTTGTCCCATTATTTAGCAACCGATTGTTTGATTACATACAAATCTACACATTTTATTTAGACACACAGCCACTCACTTCACCCCGAAAGTCTACACCTAAATACACCCACAATAAACAACAAAATCCATGATAGACCACAAAAGCCACAAATACTATGGCAGTAGCAGTAGCGCCAGGAACAAACCGAACAAACAGTCCACAAAAAAAGTTCATTTCATATCCATTTGATACCGCACACAGAGTTCATTATTAAACAAAGGACCACTTGAGAGGGCTTTTGTGTGGGTGTGTGTATTTGTAGTCATAGTGGATGTGTGTGTGTGTTGCCTTTTGTTGTTTGACAATGTAAACTACAATTTGAAAGACTATAAATTGGGGAAAGATTATAGAAAATAATGTGTATAGCTTATGTAGATTAAATATTTATTGTGTATGTCACAGGGAAAATCGGTAAAACAGGTTCCAGAGGTCCAAACAACAATCTTGTACAAACTCGGACAATTTCTAAAAAAAAACCGTAAGGAAAGTAGTAAAGTGGGACTGGGCCCACTATATGATACCTTTCACAACTTTGGGTATATTCTACATATGCATCCGTACAATTGCATGTCAATGATCCCGCGATGAAACTTACTCATGTCTTTCTGCAACCTATGCTAAATCTAATTTCATTGTAATTAAAAAGTCATTATTTTTGATGGCGGGCATGATAACTCCACACTGGAACATCGGAATCCGAAAATTCCAACGGTTTTACCCTCTAAAATTAACAAAATGGCGGACCTTTGAAAAAATATTTTTGGAAAATCGCCGATTTTTACCAAAAACCAAATTAAAAAATAATGAAGATCTTCACCGATTGGCTTTATCCTAGTTCATACGATAGCTATACACTCACAGAGAAACGTCCCAAAATTTGGAATCGATTGGGTCATTAATTTTTGAGTTGTCGTGCCCGCCATTCACAACAGAGAAAAACGCGTTTAAAGTTTGAGAAGCCCTTTAGCCGTCACTTGATGCTAACACAATAAATCGGCTATATTTTCAAGAGTTCTAGAAATTTTCTCTTGAAATTTTGTAGGGACATTCTTGAATTAGTGTAGATTCGAATTAAATTTTGAAACCGATAATGGGGAGTCCTCTTAATACATTGTGCAAAATTTCGTGTATACGTGTGAGCTTCATCGTTCTAGACGTAATTCAGAACGCCATACCACATTTCGTGTATGGGGTGAACTTTTAAATGTTGGGGGGGACCCCCCTGGGCCACTCTCTGCGTACGTCCCTAATTGGAGTTATATCTAAATCGGAACTGATTTTCACAAAACTTAATACACATCACTCTAGAGACTTCATTCAGAACGCTATGCCAAATTTTGTGCAAATCGAAAGATATATAGAGACTGTGGTGCACCATTTACATAAAATCGGACGGAAATATATATGGGAGCTATATCTAAATCTGAACAGATTTTCACGAAATTTTACACACAATATTCTAGACCTTATTCAGTACGCTATGCCATATTTCTTACAAATCGAAACATATATAGGTACTTTGGTGCACCATTTACATAAAATCGGACGAAACTATATATGGGAGCTATATCTATATCCTAACCGATTTTCACGAAATTTTACACACATCGTTCTAGACCTAATTCAGTAGAAAATCGAATGATACATAGCTATTTTGGTGCACAATTTACTTTAAATCGGACGTAAATATATATGGGAGCTATATCTAAATCTGAACCGATTTTCACGAAATTTTGCACACATCGTTCTAGACCTACTTCATTACGTTGTACCAAATTTCGTGCAAATCGAATGATGTATTGGGACATTGGTGCACCACTTACATAAAATCGGACGAAAATATATATGGGAGCTATACCAAATTTCGTGCAAATCGAATGATGTATTGGGACATTGGTGCAACATTTACATAAAATCGGACGAAAATATATATGGGAGCTATATCTAAATCTGAACCGATTTTCACGAAATCTAAAACACATCATTCTAGACTCAATTCAGTACGCTTTACCAAATTTCGTGCAAATCGAATGATTTTCGGGGACTTTGGTGCACCATTTACTTTAAATCGGACGAAAATATGTATGGGGGCTATATCTGAATCTAAACCGATTTTCACTAAACTTAACACACGTCATTCTACACTCAATTTAGTACACTGTTGCAAATTTCGTGAAAATCGAAAGATATATAGGGACTTTGGAGCACCATTTACCAAAAATCACACGAAAATATAATGGGTGCTATATCTAAATCTTGGCCGATTTTCACGAAATCATTCTAGTTTTAATTCAGTACGCTGTGCCAAATTTCGTGCAAATCGAAGGATATATAGGGACTTTGGTGCATTATTTACCTAAAATCGGACGAAAATATATATGGGAGCTATATCTAAATCTGAACCCATTTTCGCGAAACTTCGCACACATCATTCTAGACTCAATTCAGTTTGCTATACCAAATTTCGTGCACATCGAAGGATATATAGGGACATTGGTACACCATTTACATAAAATCGGACGAAAATATATATGGGAGCTATATCTAAATCTGAACCGATTTTTCCCAATTTCAATAGGGTTTGTCCTTGGGCCAATTAAGTGACCTGTGCCAAATTTCATCCCAAACGGATCATATATGCGACATGTACTTTGTTATCAAAAATACATGGACAGACGGACGGACAGACGAACATGCATAAATCGACTCGGAAAGTGATTCTATGCATATTCTCAAAAAGAACCATGGGTCTATCTCCATTATTTTTCCTGTTACAAACATATGCACAAAGACATAGTACCCTGTACCACAGTGTGGTGAAGGGTATAATAATACTTTTAAACCAGTGAGCGGAGCAGTATACTCGGACGGGGCCGACCATATGATACCCAACACAACTTCCACGATAATCTAATTTTATGTGGTTCTCTATTCTGCTCATGGACAATATTTCACGATATTTGCACCCTCTTGACCGACGAGAGGTCAACAAATATTATTTATATAAAGTACAGCCAATCTAATTACTTGTCCAGATTCCCTTTACAGTGGGTTATGTTGTGGTGTTCGGCTTCCAATTGTGGCCTATAGATCGACTCCAAGAAAATACAAAAAATTAAGTTTTCGGTCCACTTCATCCCAATATTATTAGCTGATAATCACGAAAAATTATTGGTGTGGTCCTTGACCATACCTGGATCCTCATGGAAAATTTCAAAGCGATCAGAGCTATATTTCCGCCTTCTAGAGTGGTAATGGGTTACTAAATAATATCTCAGTACGTAAGCACATGTACATATTTAAGTATAACTCCCACATCTGAGTACATACGGCCATATAAATGGTATCAATTTAAAGGTTAAACACTCCTCTTGGATATACTATCAACTTCTTGGGTCTATGTCCTTTAGGGGCAAATATATGCGCCATACAATACAATTTTTTCAATTTTTCACACAAAAGTCGGGGTCCATTTGACCCGATAAATATTGACCAATCTTTATCGCAACAGGCATGCTTAATCTTTGGCCCGATCCCGTTTTCCATGTAAAAATCGCGATGTTTGCGCCATAGTTACGGCCTCTGGAGCGACCAGAAATTGGACAAAAATAAAGTTTTTGGTCCATTTCATCCCCTAAATATTAACCGATCTTTATCAAAAACAATGGGGTCTTCATGCGAAGAACTCATCCTACATGCAAAATTTCGTGAATATTGGTCCATAACGGTGGCCTGTATCGTGTTTACAAATTGTAATGGACAGACGGACGGACGGACACACATGTCTAGATCGACTTAGCTAGTCGAGATATGACGATCGGTATACTTAGGACCAATATTTCGCGGCGTTACAAACTTTTGGGGCTGCACAAAGCTATAATACCCTGACAACATAGTTGTGTAGGGTATAAAAATCCTCACATTTTTTTTAATCCATTCTTTAAAAAATAAATGCCTTAACTTGGTCCTTGAAAATATTCTTAGAAAAGTGTCAGCCTTTCATCCTTGAATTCGTTTTAATTCTAATATTAGTTTCCACTTAGTACATCTATGCGTATGATTATTATGAATTGTATTAAACACACACACCCATAATATTCATACGCCACCTCTCACACTAATTTAACCCGCAGCTAAATTGAGTCAAAGAGAGAGTGCGAGAGAAATCCGCATTTAAATACATTCAGCAGTTGATGATGAGAATAAATGCTGAAGATTTAATAAACCCTTCAAATTGCCACTGTCTCTATCGTTTATGAGCTCTGTGTATATGATTTTTATGGATTTTACGGTTATAGTTCATGAATGGAGTGGAGAACTGGTTAGAAAATGCTGTGGTTTGCAAATGACAGCATGTAGTCATGTTTGTGTGTCTGTGTTGTTTTTCTTCTTTCTGTAATGTTTAGTTATAATTATGCAAATTGTATATCATGAAAAAAGAAATGTTACTAACACCATACCCAAACTAACGGCACTTGCATGCCATAACGATGGGAAATTTTCAAAAATTCAACTAACTTCCGAACGGATATGAGTTCATGCATATGCATGACCGACCGCATACACGTAGACATCAAACTCGTTATAAACCAGCACAGCCACTTGGTAACACCGTAATGTAAACAGAGGGTTTTTGTTTTAATTTTTTTTTTTTTTTTCCGTTTGCCACCTCTTAGTTTTAGGAATTAGAGAGGTGTGTTTTTGTTAAAAAATAAGCATGGTTTATTTTAAACAGCGTTTTCCGGAAGCAAGGGGAGACCACCGCGAATTAAATGTGTAATACCCCAACTAAGTTACATAAAACGCGTTTTTTTTCGAAAATGGGTATAAGTTTCAACCATAAAGGGCCAACACCTAAATTTTTCCCGTTCACACATTTAACGGACACGGCACCTTTTGTCCACTAATTGGAGGAAAATTTCAACAAAACTAACGATACCACAAAGTGGACACACGAGTTTTGGGGGAATTTAATATTGTTTTTATGGCAAAAAAAAAAAAAACGTAGGAGAGAAGAGATAGGGGTTAGGAGATAGATACGATATTGCCAAGGTCTATAAAGAATATGTTGACAAAATAGGCGTGGATGTGAGGCGTGAATTTTCAATGAATATTTTTTAAAGCCTATAAGAGGAGTTGATTTTTTAAAAGAATATTTTTTCAAGGCCTATAAGAGGCGTGGATTTTTTATAGAAACATTTTTAAGGCTTAACATAAGGCGTGGATTTTATAAAGAATAATTTTTCAAGGTCCAATATGGTGTGGATTTTTTTGAAGAATAATTTTTCAAGGTCCAATATGGTGTGGATTTTTTTGAAGAATATTTTTTCAAGGCCTAATAAGGTGTGGATTTTTATACCCTTCACCGCACTATGGTACAGGGTATTATGTCTTTGTGCATATGTTTGTAACAGGCAAAAGGAAACGAGATAAACACATGGCGCTATTTGAGAATATGCATAGAATCACTTTCTAAGTCGATTTATGAATGTCCGTTCGTCTGTCCATGTTAAATTGTAAACAACGTGCAGGACGCATTTATGATTCAAATTGGCTGAAATTTGGCACAGCTCATTTATTTGACCCAGCGATGAACCCTATTGAAATTTTGAAAAATCGGTTCAGATTTAGATTGGTCCGATTTAATGTAAATGGTGTACCAAAGTCCCTATAAATCTACCGATGTGCACGAAATTCGGCACAACGTACTGAATTCAGCCTAGACTGATGTATGCAAAGTTTGGTAGAAATCGGTTCAGATTTAGATATATCTCCTATATACAGTTTCGCCAGATTTTATGCAAATGGTGTACCAAAGTCCTTATATATCCTTCGATTTGCCCGAAATTTAGCATAACGTGCTGAATAATGCCAAGAGTGATGTCTGCCAAGTTTCGTAAAAATCGGTTCAGATTTAGATGTATCTCTCATATATAGTTTCGTCCGATTTTATGTCAATGGTGCAACAAAGTCCCTATATATCTTTCGATTTCGACGAAATTTGGCACAGCATACTTAATTAAGCCTAGAATGATGTGTGTTAAGTTTACTGAAAATCGGTCCAGATTTAGATATATCTCTCATATATAGTTTCGTCCGATTTTATGCAAATGGTGCACCAAAGTCCCTGTATATCTTTCGATTTGCACGAAATTTGGCATAACGCACGGAATTGAGCCTAATGTGATATCTGCCAAGTTTCGTGAAAATCGGTCCAGATTTAGATATATCTCATATATATAGTTTCGTCCGATTTAATGTAAATGGTGTACAAAAGTGCCTAAATATCTTTCGATTTGCCTAAAATTTGGCAAAACGTGCTGAATTAAGACAGGTGTTATGTCTGCCAAGTTTCGAGAAAATCGGTTCAGATTTAGATATATTTCCCATATATAGTTTCGTCCGATTTTATGCAAATGGTGCACCAAAGTCCCTATATATCTTTCGATTTGCACGAAATTTGGCATAACGCACTGAATTGAGCCTAATGTGATATCTGCAAAGTTTCGTGAAAATCGGTCCAGATTTAGTTATAGCTCCCATATATATTTTCGTCCGCTTTAATGTGAATGGTGTACCAAAGTCCCTAAATATCTTTCGATTTGTACGAAATATGGCACAGCGTGCTGAATTAAGCCTAGAATGATGTGTACCAAGTTTCGTGAAAATCGGTTCAGATTTAGATTTAGCACCCATATATATTTTGGTCCGATTTTATGTAAATGGTATCAAATGTGCTATAAATCGATTTACATAAATTTGTCCTATTGTACACAAACGACTCTAAATTTGCCCGAATGAAATGAGACTTAGCATAGGTTTCAGGATACAAGAACAGTTTGATGTTAGTCGGTTCACCTATAGATAAAGATCACATATTTAAGATCGTTCAATTTCATGTCAATATGCTTTCGAAAGGCGACGTCTATTAGGATATATATGTAGAATATACCAAAGTGGTGAAGGGTATCATATAGTCGGCCCAGTCCGATTTTACTACTTTCCTTACTGATTTTTAAGAATATTTTTTAAGGACCTAATTATAGAAAAATTTTTAAAGACAAGAAATGAAACTCCCAGGTCCTTGAAATTTTTTATTGAAGACTCTCACTTACCCCCGAAGCAACCTTGATCTCGTCGAAACAAAAATCCCTTATTCTTCAGATCTCCAATAGAATAGCTCTGACCCATCAAGTTGTAGTCAGAAGTTTCCCTATCACCTCAACTTGCATCTAGCTTGTTTCTAGACGTCATTTAGGTCATCTGTGAAACCTTCATCCCAGTTTTGAGATAGGGTTAAAAAATCAACATCTCCATCACTGCAACCACACAACAAAACAAATATATTTGTAAGCGTGTGTGTGTGTTCAGCATTTTGTTGTTATAGAGTTGGAATTCCATTATAGTTTTCGGTTGTTGTTATTATTGTCAACACTTTGCTATTTATGATTATGTTGGTTTTAGCATCCAACCTCCCTCCTCTCATTGTCTGAAATATTTGTTTATGGCAAATATTTACTCTCATAATAACATAATGTTAAGGACGAAATATGTTGTTGATATACTGTTGTTTTTGTTGTTATCGTTGTTGTTGATGTCACAACATGTCATCGCTGATCCTAATCTAAAAGTTGCGAGAACACAGCTGGTGTTTGCTGTTTTTGATGTTGTTGTTGCTGTTGTCCATGAAAATGCATCATTTTGGAATTTTATGCAGCAACTTTATCCCCATCTCGCCACATTCTGTCATATTAAGCAAAAATAACAAAAAACACACAAAACAAACAAAAAATTTTAGTCAAGTTTCAACGCAGTTGTTGTTGGATTTTTTTTTACGTACATCCATCCATCCACCCATTTGGGGTTGTCTTTCAAAAGGGAGCTAACCTAAACACCTTGAATATTTCAATGCAGTTTTTGTTGTTGTTTTTTGTCGACATGGTCGTCGTTTTTCATAAAACAAAATACTGCACATAGTTGCGGCATGATTCTTCCCCTCACAACAAAAAGTTCTTGTTTGGGAATTTTTTTCTTTTTTTCCTCGGAAAAGGGAGAAATTATTTTGTTTTAGGTATTTTGTCTGTCTTTAAGAGGTTTGGAATTGTTTTGACGATATCTATACCCTTCACCACAGAGTATTATGTCTTTGTGCATATGTTTGTAACAGGAAAATGGAAACGAGATAGGCACATGGTTCCTTTTGAGAAAATGCATAGAATCTGAGTCGTCTGTCCGTCCGTCCGTCTGTCCATGTTAAATTGTAAACAAAGTACAGGTCGCATTTATGATCCGAATTGGACGAAATTTAGCATAGGTCATTTATTTGGTCCAAGGACGAACCCTATTGAAATTGAGAAAAATCGGTTCAGATTTAGATATAGCTCCCATATATATATTGCTCCGATTTAATGTAAAAGGTGTACCAAAGTCCCTATATGTCTTTCCATTTGTACGAAATTTGGCACAGCGTACTGAATTAGGTCTAGAATGATGTGTGTTAAGTTTCCTGAAAATCGGTCCAGATTTAGATATAGCTCCCATATATATTTTCGTCCGATTTAATGTAAATGGTTTACCAATATCCCTATATATCGTTCGATTTGCACGAAATTTGGCACAGCGCAATGAATTAGGTCTAGAATGAAGTGTGTTAAGTTTCGTGAACATCGGTTCAGATTTAGATATAGCTCCCATATATATGTTTTCTTTCCATTTTATGTAAATTAATTGTAAGAAGCAACCCTATATCTGACCAAATGAAAAATTTAGTATAGGATGCAGAATGAGATGTTCATTTTCGTGTTAATGGTCCTGCTACGTCTGTTAGGATTGATCTGTTGGATATACCCAAAGTGGCGAAGGGTATCATATAGTCGGCCCCGTCCGCCTTTACTACTTTCCTTACTGGTTTAAAGAGTATTTTTATGTAGGGCCTAATATATGGCGTGGATTTTTTAAAGAATATTTGCGTGGATTTTTAAAGGCTTCTATAAGGCGTGGATTTTTTAAAGAATATAAAGGCCTCCATATGGGGTGGATTTTTAAAGGCTTTTATAAGACATGGATTTTTTAAAGGCTTCCATGAGGCGTGGACTTTTAAAGGCTTTTATAAGACATGGAGTTTTTAAAGGCTTCCATGAGGCGTGGATTTTTTAAAGAGTTTTTTCAAGGCTTCTTCTAAAAGGCGTGGATTTTTAAAGTTTTTTTTCAAGGCTTCTTCTAAAAGGTGTTGATTTTTTAAAGAATTTTTTTCAAGGCTTCTGTTAAAAGGCGTGGATTGTTTAAAGAATATTTATTTCAAGGCCTAACATATGGCGTTGATTTTTTAAGGAATATTTTTTCAAGGCCTAACATAAGGCGTGGATTTTTTAAAGAATTTTTTTAGGCCTTCTTTAAAAGACGTGATTTTTTTTACAGAATATATTTTTTCAAGGCTTCTTTTAAAAGGCGTGAATTTTTTTAAAGAATATTTTTTCAAGGCCTAACATAAGGCGTGGATGTTTTAGAGAATATTTTTGTAGGGCCTAACATAAGGCGTGGTGTGTTAAAGAATATTTTTGTAGGGCCTAACATAAGGAGTGGTGTGTTAAAGAATATTTTTTTCAAGGCTTAAAAAATGCGTGAATTTTTAAATGAATATTTTTTCAAGGCTTAAAACAATGCGTGCATTTTTTAAGGAATATTTTTTCAAGTGAGCAAAAAATCTCTTTACAAAAATTATTAATTTTAACCCATGTTTCGACGTAAGAAACCCATCATAGTCCCCTAGAAACTGAAACCTAATTAAAAATTATCTCCTATTTAAATTTGAAATGTTTCCCTTATTGACAAACTTATTTGTTGGCTTAAAGCAGAAAGTCATGGAAAAAAAATCTAAAAGAAATAAATAAACTATGACAGTGTCAAAAGTAAACTGTTGAGTCAATGGGGGTGGATGAGGATATACACAACTTTTGATCGTGGAATAAATGTTAAGCGCATTCCTTTTGGAAACTTCAAGTGCGAGCTATAAGCGAAGTTCAAATATAAATGCAACTGCACAAAAACTTTTTTTCTGTCTGAAATTAAACGGACAGACCGAAATATAAACACACACAGATTGCAATAAACCAGTCATCATGGAACGAAGTAGTAATGAACAAGGACAACGGCTGGTGGTGGGTGGCAAGGAGGCTGCATGGAAACAATGACAATTACAAACGACAACAAACATTAATTGCAAAAGTTGTTCTCATTTTCTTGTTTCGGTGTGTGTATTTTGTTTCTGCCTCTGTGTGTGTGTGTGTGTATTGTTAGCATTTCCTTCCGTTTATGGTCGGATGTATGGGTGAGTGTTAAAATGTTGTTTACACACACAATACCAACACAAAGGCAAATGTAAAATGAGACTAGATTCTATTCGCAAATGGAAAGGGAGTGTTAGCATAAGTGTGGAGGGTGGGATAGTGTTATGTTGCACAAACGACATATCTGTCTGTTTGCCTGTGTGTGTGTTCATGGGTGTGTATTTTGGTGCGTAATACAAAAAATAGGTTCCAGTAACGCATAAAAAAGCAAAAATCATCTGTGAAAAAAATAAAACAACAACACCAGCATGAGGATAAACAAAATACTCTTCAGCTCAAATGAAGCAGCTTAAATAAAACAAAAAAACTCACTTTGTTGAAACGAAAAAAAATACTCAAACATACACCCTCTGAGAAATACACCAACATTACCGACAAACTACACAGCAATGGCAATGCGAACAGCAGCAGCGGCAGCAGCACTATAAAACGTCAAAACAATGACAGAAATGACTATAATAACAATAACAATAATAAAGAAACGTGTAATTGCAATCTATGCGTCCCCTAAGGTTCCAATCTCTTGAAAACATATTTACCCTAGCCAAGCAAATTGCAGGGATTGCCTTGGACCGTTTGTTCGTTGGTTCGCTTGCTTGCTAGTTTATCCATTCAATCGTTCATTCGACTGCGTTCTGCTTCTAGTTTTGTTGTAGCACAAATAAAACGCTTTATAAAATATCCAATTGCTTTGAAAATTAAATCAAAATATTTGTGTTTAGATTGAATTTAAAAGTGAAGACAATGAAATGCAAGAAAATCGATGGCAGTTCGGAAATATCTATGTCAAATCGTTTGGCTAGCGGCGAAAATGAATAATGGATTATAAATATTATTTAATTAAATGTTGATATATGAAAAAAAAATTCAAGCTATTAAGAAATGAAATTATTTACAAATCGATGTTGTTGATTTTAATATTAAAAAAAAATGTTTCTTACAGCCTGTTTTTGTAAAATTCCAAACGAACGAATTCGAGTGACTTACGACCAAACCTTTATTTATGTTTGTAAAGGTTTTCTGATTCAAAACAAAAATAAATGACATATTTTTCAAAACCAAGGAGTTTGGTCGTAAGTCACTCGAATTAGTTCCTTAATTACTAAAACCATTTCTTATAGGAAATAATATTCTCCCTTAAAGAAGACATTTTTTTCGATGAAAAAATTCATAGAGAAAATAAATTCCTCAGTAAGTTCCAGAAGGTAGTAAAGTCTAAATCTCAATCGATTTTCACGAAACTTAACACACATCATTCTAGTCTCTTAACACACATCATTCTAGTCTCAAATCGAAAGGTGTTCAATTATGGCAGTCATTTGAATCAGTTTAATAAGAATAAGATTAGATCACCTACCCTATTTGAAAATTTGTGATGTTCGGCTTATAATTGTGGCGTCTAAAGCGACTAGAAACCAGTCAAAAATACAATTTTCGGCCCATTTCACCCCCGAATTATCATCGAAAATTTCAAGCATCATCCTTGTTTATAACCGGAACATCATTCAACATTTGCTAGTAATCAGCGCTACATTTTTGCCCCCTAGTGTGCTAGTGGTAATACTAAATAATATCAGAACACATAGACCCCTGTAAAGTTTAAGCATGGATGTACGTCATGGATGGATATCAATTTAAAGCTCAGCCACTCCTCTTGAACATATTATCAACTTATTGGGTCTATGTCCTTCAGGATTAGATATATACGCCACAGAATATGTTTTTTTGTAATTTTTCACACATAAGTCTGGGCCCGTTTGATCCGCTAAATATTGATTTATCTCCTTCTATGGTCAAACCCAAATTTCTAGAGTAACAAAAATAAAAAATGACAAAAAACGTTTTTGGTTCATTTCATCCCCTAAATATTACCCAATCACTGCCAAAAAATATGAGTCTCCCAGAATCCGCACTGTATGCAAAATTTCATGACGATCGGTCCATAACTGTGACCTGTATCGTGTTTACAAATAATAATAGACTGAAAGACGGACGGACAAGGACACATGTCTAGATCGACTCAGCTAGTGGAGATATCGTCATATCTAAAAGTTGGGTCTATGATCAATATTTCGCGGCGTTACAAACTCTTGGCGCTGCACAATGCTATAATACCCTGACACCGTAGTTATGTATGGTATAAAAATCCTATATTACTAAGGACAATGTTTTCTATAGAAAAAAATACTTTGTTACTGAACACAATGTGGACAGCAATAGACAAAAAATGTAATGTAATAACATTACAGAAAGTCCAAAGAAATTGTTGTCTAGGCATATGCGGGGTAATGCGGACAACACCAACCAGGACACTGGAAACTATATTGTATATAAACCCAGTTGACATCCAAATAAAATACGAAGCGGCCATCGCAGCTTTAAGACTTAAAGCCATGAACGAGTGGATTGACAACGGACATTACACACCGCACGAAAACATACTACAGGCTACGATCGAATACTCAATCAACCACTTTGAGTCAGATCGAATACCTGAAACAAGAGCAATCACATTGTGTGAAATCCTGATACCGGACAGAGACTCATGGAGCAGCGGAACACTAGCTCATATGCCTCCGGGGAACTGTTGTTACACGGATGGCTCCCGGCTAGCGGGAAAGACGGGGCTGGGACTCTTTATTGAAGAACCGGGGACTGAAATCTCGCTTCGCCTGCCAGATCACAACACGATCCTACAGGCGGAGGTTCAAGCTTTAACGGAGTGTCTAAGATGGTTAAGCTCTAACTCTGGGCATAATAACATAAACATCATGACAGATAGTAAACATGCTATTAACGCAATAACATCCAAGACAGTTACATCAAAAACAACTTCTCACGACACGGTCTTGTACGTATAATATGGGTACCGGGTCACTCAGGAGCCATAGGAAACGAGATAGCCAACCAACTCGCCAGACGTGCTACGGACCTAATCAACATAGATGTGAACAGTGCAAAACCTTTCAGCGCTTCACGTCTAGAAATGAGGTCATGGGCGAAAGAGACGCACAAAACACTCTGGAATAATGAGAGGACTGGAAAAAACACAAAAACCTTATGGGGAGACCCAAATGAGGATAAGACTAAGCAAATACTTACGCTAAACAAGAAAGAAGAACTGATAGGCATTCTCACAGGACACCTTAACCTGCAGTCACATTTACACAAGATTGGGTGTTCGGGAAGCAGCAGGTGCAGAGCGTGTGGGGAAGACAACGAAACGTTGGAACATTTCCTATGCCACTGTCCAGCTTTTGCATTCATTCGAACCCAAATCTTGAAAAACGACACTATTCCTGAACTTAATGACCTAAGGGGGTGTGAATGGAAAATACTAAAGGACTTCTGTGAAAACACAGAATTCCTAGAAGAATAGGGAGACCAAACAAAAAAAACTTAATAATAATTCCAATCTAAATACCTTTCCTTCCTAGAGCGCACAACAGGCCTCCTATGGCTTAAGTGTATGTCCCATAATGGACATGTGGTGGTTTTTAAACCATTAATAGGGCATTGGGGCGTATGACGAATGAACAAATCATCATTAGATGCTGACAGCACTTATACGCCATATACCACGTCCACCTCAAATAAGAAACAAATGTTTATCTTAAACAAAAAATTTATTAATTAAGAGACATCTTTATACCCTTCACTACACTGTGGTATAGGATATTCTGTATTTGTGTATTTTGTATTTGTATTTTTAGAATATGCATAGAATCACTTTCTGCGTTGATTTATGCATGTCCGTCTTTCCGTCCCTCTGTCCGTCCAAACACCCAATATATGTCCGATTGATACAACATTTTGCACAACGTATTGAAATAGGTCTATATTGATGTGTACGAAGTTTTGTGGAAATCGATTCAGATTTAGATTTAACTCCCATATATTTTCGTCCGATTTGTTGCCAAATGGTGCACCAAACTTCCAATATTTGTCCGATAAATACAAAATTTTGCACATCATACTGAATTAATGTGTTTGATGTGTGTAAAGTTATTTTGAAATCGGTTCAGATTTGCATATATTTCCAGTATAAAATTTTGTCGGATAACATACAAATGTCACACCAAAGTCTGTCCGATTGACGAATTTTTTTATAAAATTCTGAATGGTTGGTTTTTTATTGATCTGCTATGTCTCTTCCATCAACAAGATATTGTACACATTATCATCTCCTGTATATACCCAAAGTGGTGAAGGGTATCATATAGACGGCCCCGTCCGCATTTGAGCGTTCCTTACTGGGTTTCTAATGAAAAAATGCATTATTTACTAAGGAAGATTTTATCTATAGAACGATAGTCTTATTTTGCAGAGAAGACCTCATTTACCATGCAAGATTTGGTTGGATATTTAGTAATAACCTATGGTTTATTTAGAGGACTTTATATTTTGAGGACCTACTTTATTAAGGACAATGTTTTCTGTAATTAAACAGTAATTATATGTTTTTATACCCTCCACCATAGTATGGAGGGTATACTAATTTCGTCATTCCGTTTGTAACTCATCGAAATATTCATTTCCGACCGTACAAAGTATATTTATTCTTGATCAGGGTAAAATTTTAAGACGATCTAGCTAGCTATCTTCTGAAGGAATTGAGGTAGGGTGCTGAAATTTGGCATAGGATTGTCTTTTGTCTGCAGGCAAGTCAAGTCCGAAAATGTTTAGCGTAAGGGTATCCCCCAATTTTCGGTATTTTGGGTTTCTTGAGCGCGATTTGAACCGAATTCTCTGAAATTCGGTACATTGGGTTCTTATTGGGTACTTAATGCCTCCACAAAAATTATATATATAGGTCCACTTTTTCTGGTAGTCCCCTTATAACGGTACCTCCCAATTTTCAGTTTTTTAGGGGTTTTGATCGTATTTTCCCACCGAATGGTCTGTAATTTAGTATTTTGAGTTCTTAATAGGTTTCAAATCTCTCCACAAAAAAAAAAAAATCGAACATAGGTCCAGTTTTCGGGTAGTTCCCATATAAGAGTACCCCCAATTTTCGATATTTTGCGGTTCTTGAGCGCGTTTTTCAACAGAATTCGCAGAAATTTGGTATTTTTTAGTCGTATATAGCAACAAATCTCTCCACCAAAAATTATTTATATTCGCCTCCTTTTTGGGGTAGTCCCCATATAACCCCATTTTTTATATTAAAATAGTTATGCTATTTGTTCCGCGTAATGGGTTTGGTTCTAAGACCCTGTTGTAATATTTTCACCTGAGGAGGATATAGAGATAAACAACAAGAGCGTAAGGTTCGAGAAGGAACTATATATGCACTATAACCCGCAAGACCTAGCCTTT
>NW_026879226.1:0-26617 GCF_032173495.1 Musca vetustissima
ATTTTTATCTGATCATCACCGAAAATTATATGCGCTGTCCTTGACCATAACTGGAACCTCATGGAACATTTCAAAGCGATCAGCGCTATAGTTCTGCTCTCCAGAGTGATAATGGGTTACTAAATAATATACGAATACGGAGATACCTGTAACTATTTAGGTGTAACTCCCACATCCGAGCACATACAACAATATAATTGGCCTTAATTTAAAGGTCAACCACTCCTCTTGGATATAATATCAACTTCTCGGGTATATGTCCTTCAGGGGTAAACATATACGCCATAGAATACAAATTTTGTCATTTTTCACACAAAAGTCAGGGTCCATTTGACCCGCTAAATATTGACCGATCTTTCTCCAAACAGGCATGCTTATTCTTTGGCCCGATCAGCTTCTCCATGCAAAATTTCACGATGTTCGGACCATTGTTGCGGCCTCTGGAGCGACCAGAAAAACCAAAAAAATTTAGTATTTGGTCCATTTCATCCCCTAAATATTCCATAACTGTGGCCTGTATCGTGTTTACAAATTATAAGACAGACGGAGCCGGACGGACGGACGGACACACAAAATCGACTCAGCTAGTTGAGATATGACGATCGGTATACTAAAAATAGGACCAATATTTCGCGGCGTTACAAACATTTGGGGCTGCACAAAGCTATAATACCCTGACAACATAGTTGTGTAGTTTAAAAATCCACGCCTAAAAATAGCCTCAAAAATATTATTTAAAAATCCACGCCTAAAGGCCTGTAAGTAGCCTCAAAATTATTCTTTAAAAATCCACGCCTAAAGGCCTGTAAGTAGCCTCAAAAATATTATTTAAAAATCCACGCCTAAAGACCTGTAAGTAGCCTCAAAATTATTCTTTAAAAATCCACGCCTAAAGGCCTGTAAGTAGCCTCAAAATTATTCTTTAAAAATCCACGCCTAAAGGCCTGTAAGTAGCCTCAAAATTATTCTTAAAAAATCCACGCCTAATGGCCTGTAAGTAGCCTCAAAATTATTCTTTAAAAATCCACGCCTAAAGGCCTGTAAGTAGCCTCAAAATTATTATTTAAAAATCCACGCCTAAAGGCCTGTAAGTAGCCTCAAAAATATTATTTAACCAGTGAGCGGAGCAGTATAGTCGGACGGAGCCGACCATACGATACCCTACACAACTTACCCGGAACTCAAATTTTCTGCGGATGTTTATTCCGAGCCTGGGCAATATATCGTGATATTTTTACCCTCTTGCCCGATAAGAAGTAAGTAAGTAAGTTTGTGGTGTGATGTCCGACTTTCATTTGTTGTCTATAGATCGACTCGAAAATAACACAAAAAATTAAGTTTTCGGTCCACTTCATTCCAAAATTTTTATCTGATCATCACCGAAAATTATATGCGCTGTCCTTGACCATAACTGGAACCTCATGGAACATTTCAAAGCGATCAGCGCTATAGTTCTGCTCTCCAGAGTGATAATGGGTTACTAAATAATATACGAATACGGAGATACCTGTAACTATTTAGGTGTAACTCCCACATCCGAGCACATACAACAATATAATTGGCCTTAATTTAAAGGTCAACCACTCCTCTTGGATATAATATCAACTTCTCGGGTATATGTCCTTCAGGGGTAAACATATACGCCATAGAATACAAATTTTGTCATTTTTCACACAAAAGTCAGGGTCCATTTGACCCGCTAAATATTGACCGATCTTTCTCCAAACAGGCATGCTTATTCTTTGGCCCGATCAGCTTCTCCATGCAAAATTTCACGATGTTCGGACCATTGTTGCGGCCTCTGGAGCGACCAGAAAAACCAAAAAAATTTAGTATTTGGTCCATTTCATCCCCTAAATATTAACCCATATTTCCCAAAAACAATAGGGGTCTTCATTGACCAGAACCCATCCTACATGCAAAATTTCGTGAAGATTGGTCCATAACTGTGGCCTGTATCGTGTTTACAAATTATAATGGACAGACGGACGGACGGACGGACGGACACACATGTCTAGATCGACTCAGCTAGTCGAGATATGACGATCGGTATACTTAAAGGTGGGTCTAGGACCAATATTTCGCGGCGTTACAAACATTTGGGGCTGCACAAAGCTATAATACCCTGACAACATAGTTGTGTAGGGTATAAAAATCCACGCCTAAAGGCCTGTAAGTAGCCTCAAAAATATTATTTAAAAATCCACGCCTAAAGGCCTGTAAGTAGCCTCAAAAATATTATTTAAAAATCCACGCCTAAAGGCCTGTAAGTAGCCTCAAAAATATTATTTAAAAATCCACGCCTAAAGGCCTGTAAGTAGCCTCAAAAATATTATTTAAAAATCCACGCCTAAAGGCCTGTAAGTAGCCTCAAAAATATTATTTAAAAATCCACGCCTAAAGGCCTGTAAGTAGCCTCAAAATTATTATTTAAAAATCCACGCCTAAAGGCCTGTAAGTAGCCTCAAAATTATTCTTTAAAAATCCACGCCTAAAGGCCTGTAAGTAGCCTCAAAATTATTCTTTAAAAATCCACGCCTAAAGGCCTGTAAGTAGCCTCAAAATTATTCTTTAAAAATCCACGCCTAAAGGCCTGTAAGTAGCCTCAAAATTATTCTTTAAAAATCCACGCCTAAAGGCCTGTAAGTAGCCTCAAAATTATTCTTTAAAAATCCACGCCTAAAGGCCTGTAAGTAGCCTCAAAATTATTCTTTAAAAATCCACGCCTAAAGGCCTGTAAGTAGCCTCAAAATTATTCTTTAAAAATCCACGCCTAAAGGCCTGTAAGTAGCCTCAAAATTATTCTTTAAAAATCCACGCCTAAAGGCCTGTAAGTAGCCTCAAAATTATTCTTTAAAAATCCACGCCTAAAGGCCTGTAAGTAGCCTCAAAATTATTCTTTAAAAATCCACGCCTAAAGGCCTGTAAGTAGCCTCAAAATTATTCTTTAAAAATCCACGCCTAAAGGCCTGTAAGTAGCCTCAAAATTATTCTTTAAAAATCCACGCCTAAAGGCCTGTAAGTAGCCTCAAAATTATTCTTTAAAAATCCACGCCTAAAGGCCTGTAAGTAGCCTCAAAATTATTCTTTAAAAATCCACGCCTAAAGGCCTGTAAGTAGCCTCAAAATTATTCTTTAAAAATCCACGCCTAAAGGCCTGTAAGTAGCCTCAAAAATTATTCTTTAAAAATCCACGCCTAAAGGCCTGTAAGTAGCCTCAAAAATATTCTTTAAAAATCCACGCCTAAAGGCCTTTAAGTAGCCTCAAAAATATTATTTAAAAATTTGTATTTTGTAACGATTTATTGCAGCAGGATGCTTACCTTTTGTCTCTGCATCTTAATGATGTAATGCCAGATGTGTTTTCAATAACAACATGGTGTCTCAAATAGTAGTGGCGGTGGTGATAATGTTGGTAACATTCCATTTCTATTCAATTTGCCAATCATGTCCCGAATAATTGCATTTGAATTAATTTATATTTTTCCGTGGTATTTGGAAGATGGTGGAAGATGGTTGAAAAAATATTCTTTAAAAATCCACGCATATGGCTCAGAAGATGGTTGCAAAAAATATTCTTTAAAAATCCACGCATATGGCTCAGAAGATGGTTGCAAAAAATATTCTTTAAAAATCCACGCCTATGGCTCAGAAGATGGTTGCAAAAAATATTCTTTAAAAATCCACGCCTATGGCTCAGAAGATGGTTGCAAAAAATATTCTTTAAAAATCCACGCCTATGGCTCAGAAGATGGTTGCAAAAAATATTCTTTAAAAATCCACGCCTATGGCTCAGAAGATGGTTGCAAAAAATATTCTTTAAAAATCCACGCCTATGGCTCAGAAGATGGTTGCAAAAAATATTCTTTAAAAATCCACGCCTATGGCTCAGAAGATGGTTGCAAAAAATATTCTTTAAAAATCCACGCCTATGGCTCAGAAGATGGTTGCAAAAAATATTCTTTAAAAATCCACGCCTATGGCTCAGAAGATGGTTGCAAAAAATATTCTTTAAAAATCCACGCCTATGGCTCAGAAGATGGTTGCAAAAAATATTCTTTAAAAATCCACGCCTATGGCTCAGAAGATGGTTGCAAAAAATATTCTTTAAAAATCCACGCCTATGGCTCAGAAGATGGTTGCAAAAAATATTCTTTAAAAATCCACGCCTATGGCTCAGAAGATGGTTGCAAAAAATATTCTTTAAAAATCCACGCCTATGGCTCAGAAGATGGTTGCAAAAAATATTCTTTAAAAATCCACGCCTATGGCTCAGAAGATGGTTGCAAAAAATATTCTTTAAAAATCCACGCCTATGGCTCAGAAGATGGTTGCAAAAAATATTCTTTAAAAATCCACGCCTATGGCTCAGAAGATGGTTGCAAAAAATATTCTTTAAAAATCCACGCCTATGGCTCAGAAGATGGTTGCAAAAAATATTCTTTAAAAATCCACGCCTATGGCTCAGAAGATGGTTGCAAAAAATATTCTTTAAAAATCCACGCCTATGGCTCAGAAGATGGTTGCAAAAAATATTCTTTAAAAATCCACGCCTATGGCTCAGAAGATGGTTGCAAAAAATATTCTTTAAAAATCCACGCCTATGGCTCAGAAGATGGTTGCAAAAAATATTCTTTAAAAATCCACGCCTATGGCTCAGAAGATGGTTGCAAAAAATATTCTTTAAAAATCCACGCCTATGGCTCAGAAGATGGTTGCAAAAAATATTCTTTAAAAATCCACGCCTATGGCTCAGAAGATGGTTGCAAAAAATATTCTTTAAAAATCCACGCCTATGGCTCAGAAGATGGTTGCAAAAAATATTCTTTAAAAATCCACGCCTATGGCTCAGAAGATGGTTGCAAAAAATATTCTTTAAAAATCCACGCCTATGGCTCAGAAGATGGTTGCAAAAAATATTCTTTAAAAATCCACGCCTATGGCTCAGAAGATGGTTGCAAAAAATATTCTTTAAAAATCCACGCCTATGGCTCAGAAGATGGTTGCAAAAAATATTCTTTAAAAATCCACGCCTATGGCTCAGAAGATGGTTGCAAAAAATATTCTTTAAAAATCCACGCCTATGGCTCAGAAGATGGTTGCAAAAAATATTCTTTAAAAATCCACGCCTATGGCTCAGAAGATGGTTGCAAAAAATATTCTTTAAAAATCCACGCCTATGGCTCAGAAGATGGTTGCAAAAAATATTCTTTAAAAATCCACGCCTATGGCTCAGAAGATGGTTGCAAAAAATATTCTTTAAAAATCCACGCCTATGGCTCAGAAGATGGTTGCAAAAAATATTCTTTAAAAATCCACGCCTATGGCTCAGAAGATGGTTGCAAAAAATATTCTTTAAAAATCCACGCCTATGGCTCAGAAGATGGTTGAAAAAATATTCTTTAAAAATCCACGCCTATGGCTCAGAAGATGGTTGCAAAAAATATTCTTTAAAAATCCACGCCTATGGCTCAGAAGATGGTTGCAAAAAATATTCTTTAAAAATCCACGCCTATGGCTCAGAAGATTGTTGCAAAAAATATTCTTTAAAAATCCACGCCTATGGCTCAGAAGATGGTTGCAAAAAATATTCTTTAAAAATCCACGCCTATGGCTCAGAAGATCCTTGCAAAAAATATTCTTTAAAAATCCACGCCTATGGCTCAGAAGATCCTTTAGAAAATATTCTTTAAAAATCCACGCCTATGGCTCAGAAGATCCTTGAGAAAATATTCTTTAAAAATCCACGCCTATGGCTCAGAAGATCCTTGAGAAAATATTCTTTAAAAATCCACGCCTATGGCTCAGAAGATCCTTGAGAAAATATTCTTTAAAAATCCACGCCTATGGCTCAGAAGATCCTTGAGAAAATATTCTTTAAAAATCCACGCCTATGGCTCAGAAGATCCTTGAGAAAATATTCTTTAAAAATCCACGCCTATGGCTCAGAAGATCCTTGAGAAAATATTCTTTAAAAATCCACGCCTATGGCTCAGAAGATCCTTGAGAAAATATTCTTTAAAAATCCACGCCTATGGCTCAGAAGATGGTTGAAAAAATATTCTTTAAAAATCCACGCTTATGGCTCAGAAAAATATTCTTTAAAAATCCACGCCTATGGCTCAGAAGATCCTTGAGAAAATATTCTTTAAAAATCCACGCCTATGGCTCAGAAGATGGTTGAAAAAATATTCTTTAAAAATCTACGCCTATGGCTCAGAAGATGGTTGAAAAAATATTCTTTAAAAATCCACGCCTATGGCTCAGAAGATCCTTGAGAAAATATTCTTTAAAAATCCACGCCTATGGCTCAGAAGATGGTTGAAAAAATATTCTTTAAAAATCCACGCCTATGGCTCAGAAGATGGTTGAAAAAATATTCTTTAAAAATCCACGCCTATGGCTCAGAAGATGGTTGAAAAAATATTCTTTAAAAATCCACGCCTATGGCTCAGAAGATGGTTGAAAAAATATTCTTTAAAAATCCACGCCTATGGCTCAGAAGATGGTTGAAAAAATATTCTTTAAAAATCCACGCCTATGGCTCAGAAGATGGTTGAAAAAATATTCTTTAAAAATCCACGCCTATGGCTCAGAAGATGGTTGAAAAAATATTCTTTAAAAATCCACGCCTATGGCTCAGAAGATGGTTGAAAAAATATTCTTTAAAAATCCACGCCTATGGCTCAGAAGATGGTTGCAAAAAATATTCTTTAAAAATCCACGCCTATGGCTCAGAAGATGGTTGCAAAAAATATTCTTTAAAAATCCACGCCTATGGCTCAGAAGATGGTTGAAAAAATATTCTTTAAAAATCCACGCCTATGGCTCAGAAGATGGTTGCAAAAAATATTCTTTAAAAATCCACGCCTATGGCTCAGAAGATGGTTGAAAAAATATTCTTTAAAAATCCACGCCTATGGCTCAGAAGATGGTTGAAAAAATATTCTTTAAAAATCCACGCCTATGGCTCAGAAGATGGTTGAAAAAATATTCTTTAAAAATCCACGCCTATGGCTCAGAAGATGGTTGAAAAAATATTCTTTAAAAATCCACGCCTATGGCTCAGAAGATGGTTAAAAAAAATATTCTTTAAAAATCCACGCCTATGGCTCAGAAGATGGTTGAAAAAATATTCTTTAAAAATCCACGCCTATGGCTCAGAAGATGGTTGAAAAAATATTCTTTAAAAATCCACGCCTATTGCTCAGAAGATGGTTGAAAAAATATTCTTTAAAAATCCACGCCTATGGCTCAGAAGATGGTTGAAAAAATATTCTTTAAAAATCCACGCCTATGGCTCAGAAGATGGTTGAAAAAATATTCTTTAAAAATCCACGCCTATGGCTCAGAAGATGGTTGAAAAAATATTCTTTAAAAATCCACGCCTATGGCTCAGAAGATGGTTGAAAAAATATTCTTTAAAAATCCACGCCTATGGCTCAGAAGATGGTTGAAAAAATATTCTTTAAAAATCCACGCCTATGGCTCAGAAGATGGTTGAAAAAATATTCTTTAAAAATCCACGCCTATGGCTCAGAAGATGGTTGAAAAAATATTCTTTAAAAATCCACGCCTATGGCTCAGAAGATGGTTGAAAAAACATTCTTTAAAAATCCACGCCTATGGCTCAGAAGATCCTTCAAAACATATATCCTTTAGGTCGCAAAGGATCTCAACCTAGTTCTTGATCTCTCTCCTCATTTGTCCAAAAGGCTTTTAAAATTCGAACCACTGTGACCTTTCATTGCAATGCCAAAGCGTGTTTTTTTTCAATGACAATTTGTTGTTGTTGTTCGTTACAATCGGGCACATATGCGGAATCTTTGTTTCGAATTCATGGGGTCATGTTATCAAGTGTCCTCTGTTGTGTGCGTTATTGTTATTCGGGGTTGCTTTTTGGTAGCCCAAAATTGTGGCCGGTTTCACAAGCCCACAACGCGGCTGATTTGGTTTCCTTGCGTATTTTTTTTTTTGTGTTCGGAATTTTTTTTGCCCAGCATTTTTTGTTCACTGGCGAAAAATAAAATAGCGAAACCAACTGGAAACCCCTTAACAACTGAAACCCAAAGCAACCAAAAAAAAAAACAAAAACAATGTTACACATTCTTGAGGCAGCGAGCACAATGAATTCGAAATTCAGTTCCGTGTTGAAAAACAACAGAAACCTTATAGGCATCATGCTGAGGAGCAAAGCCATGGCCCATTGTCCTAGGACAATTTAAAATTTTTTAAAATTTAATTTCAGCGCGTATGTTACGCTTTTTTTGATTCTTTGTTAAATAGTTTCCTTTTACAAATGATGGTTCGCTCTATCGTTGGTTCTCTTTCCCCGTGTGAGTCCTTAGGCCCTAAGTCAACCAGCCAGGCGTTTCAATAATTTCGTTAAGAGTCATCGTCGGCCTCGTCATTTTGATTTGTGTTTTGTCAACATTTTATATTGACTCAGCAGGCATTCATTAGCAGTGAACGAACGCGAACACGGGGGACTCATCACGGCGGTGTCCAAACTCAAATCCTTTTCATGGCAAAGTGTGAAAAGCTTTATTATTTTTTTTTTTTTTTTCGATTTTCGTAATTATTGTTGCTGTTGTTGCTGATGAAACAAAATGTTCAATTTGAATGTCCTGCCAGGCTGCCACCAACCATCCGTGGCTTTATGCCGTTGGTTGACTAATTCACATCAAATAGACATGTGAATACAAACGGCCAAAAATATATTTCATTAATAAGGGTTAAAGATCCTTTATTTAAGGATAACAGAAAAAAAACACGAAGAGTGGTGGATTTCTTTACTCACTGGGCTTGCTAGCATAAAAAAATAACCTCCCGACACGTTGACACTTTATTATCCTTAAAATAATATTGATTTTTTTCATTAGCATTAAAAAATATTTTTTTCTGTGTTTTTTTAAAATAATTGACTGAGACTTTGTCAACCCGCGCTGGTAGTACCAAATTGTTGTGACCTGTGTAAATAAATGACCTCTTGTTAATTGTATGTAATTACAAACCTTCTTGTTGTCACCACTTCAGATCACCATAAATGAAAGAGTGGGGGAATTTGTGGTGTTAGCCAACTTACTCGGTAGCCAATTAGCTGGTTTGGCGTGTGAAGACCCTTTTTTTGTTGTCCGTCCTGGTGCATGGTGGTAATACCGTCTCAATGTCACTTGGCTGACATTTTATTTACAAATATTGTATTTGCCTGATATTTTTATTCCTTCTTCAATAGAAAGTGAAAACGATGATGGGTGAGGAAGTAGGAAATATATATTGTTTACAGATACAAGCCTAAAATCCGGATTATTTGCTCCAAAACTTTTTAGCTAAGATTGTCCTTAGAAAACTACTCTTTAAAAATCGACGCCTATAGCCTTGATAGTCCTTAGAAAACTACTCTTTAAAAATCCACGCCTATAGCCTTGATAGTCCTTAGAAAACTACTCTTTAAAAATCCACGCCTATAGCCTTAATAGACCTTAGAAAAATGCTCTTTAAAAATCCACACCTATAGCCTTGATATTCCTTAGAAAAATATTCTTTTAAAAATCCACGCCTATAGCCTTGATATTCCTTAGAAAAATATTCTTTTAAAAATCCACGCCTATAGCCTTGATATTCCTTAGAAAAATATTCTTTTAAAAATCCACGCCTATCGCTGTGATAGTCCTTAGAAAAATATTCTTTTAAAAATCCACGCCTATAGCCTTGATATTCCTTAGAAAAATATTCTTTTAAAAATCCACGCCTATAGCCTTGATATTCCTTAGAAAAATATTCTTTTAAAAATCCACGCCTATAGCCTTGATATTCCTTAGAAAAATATTCTTTTAAAAATCCACGCCTATAGCCTTGATATTCCTTAGAAAAATATTCTTTTAAAAATCCACGCCTATAGCCTTGATATTCCTTAGAAAAATATTCTTTAAAAATCTACACCTATAGCCTTGATATTCCTTAGAAAAATATTCTTTTAAAAATCCACGCCTATAGCCTTGATATTCCTTAGAAAAATATTCTTTTAAAAATCCACGCCTATAGCCTTGATATTCCTTAGAAAAATATTCTTTTAAAAATCCACGCCTATAGCCTTGATATTCCTTAGAAAATCCACGCCTATAGCCTTTTAAAAATCTTTTAAAAATCCACGCCTATAGCCTTGATATTCCTTAGAAAAATATTCTTTAAAAATCCACGCCTATAGCCTTGATAGTCCTTAGAAAACTACTCTTTAAAAATCCACGCCTATAGCCTTGATAGTCCTTAGAAAACTACTCTTTAAAAATCCACGCCTATAGCCTTGATAGTCCTTAGAAAACTACTCTTTAAAAATCCACGCCTATAGCCTTGATAGTCCTTAGAAAACTACTCTTTAAAAATCCACGCCTATAGCCTTGATAGTCCTCCACGCCTGTATGCTTGATAGTCCTTAGAAAACTACTCTTTAAAAATCCACGCATATAGCCTTGATAGTCCTTAGAAAAATATTCTTTAAACATTCACGCCTATAGCCTTGATAGTCCTTAGAAAAATATTCTTCAAAAATCCACACCTAAAGGTCGGATTGTCCTTAGAAAAATATTCTTTAAAAAATCCACGCCTCCAGCTCAGATTGTCCTTAGAAAGATATTCTTTAAAAATCCACGTTATAGCTCTAAAATATTTTTAAAGGATGCTTACCAATCCTTGAAGACCCTACCTCGTATTGGCGTAATTTGTATACAAAATTTACCACTTCAATATTTTTTTTGCAATTGTTATTGTTGTTAATGGTGTTATACGATATTTTACAAAACAAATAACAATTTTTACTAGTCAAACAAAAAAGCAGGCAAGCACGTGAAAAAAGGATATGCAAAAAACAGCAAACAAGGACTTCAATCCCCACAATTATTGTTAACCTTTTTTTGTTTGGCTTTTTGTATGTTTTCTTTCTTTTTACTGTCGCGTAGATATTTTGTTTCAATTAACATTATCGGGGAGAGGGGTAGGTATGTGGAGATGTTGCAATTTCAATAAAGCTTTTCATTGTTTATTTGACTTTTACAGGCTGATTAACATAGGTTTGATGTTTAACCCTTTTTTGTCACCACCCCTACCCCTATCCACCATCCACTCCTAACCACCTTCTTTGTAGAGGGAGGTCAAATAATGTCCTGCTGTAAGTCGAAGTCTGGACACATGTAATGGAAGTAATTTGAACAATTGATTACTGCTGAAAAACAAGAAGAAGACTACTTAAAAAATACACTTTCACTTATAGGCACACATTTAGAGGAAAAAGAAATAAAAAAACTTTGCTTGGTTTGGGGGTCAAAGAAACCCTTTAAGGGCATGAGGCTAGGATGAGGTAGAGAGAAACAACGGTATTAAACGGGGCTTCTTGAGACATCCACATGCAATTAGGGTCATTGTTAACATGAAATTAGAATTTTAATTGGGAAAGAGTAAAATTAAATTTCTATTCCATTCTTCTAGAGCTGAGGAGCCACAATGGCACATCCTACCAAGGGATCAAGATTCGATTTTTAAAGAAATTTTATCAAAGGACAATTTGAGCTATAGGCATGGTATTTTAAAATAAATTTTTCAAAGGACAATTTGAGCTATATGCATGGTAATTTAAAATACATTTTTCTAAGGACAAACTGGCCTTTAGGCGTGGATTTTTAAAGAATTTTTCAAATGACTATCAAGGTTATAGGCGTGGATTTCTAAAGAATATTTTTCTAAGGACTTTTGGAGCTACAGGCGTGGATTTTTAAAGAATATTTTTCTAAGGACAATCGGAGCTACAGGCGTGGATTTTTAAAGAATATTTTTCTAAGGACAATCTGAACTGTAGGCGTGGATTTTTTAAAGAATATTTTTCTAAGGACAATCTGAGCTGTAGGCGTGGATTTTTTAACGAATATTTTTCTAAGGACTATTAAGGCTGTAGGCGTGGATTTTTAGAGAATACTTTTCGAAGAATAATCTGAGTCATAGACGTGGATTTTTATAGAATATTTTTCTAAGGACAATCTGAGCTATAGGCGTGGATTTTTTAAAGAATATTTTTCTAAGAACAATCTGAGCTATAGGCGTGGATTTTTAAAGAATATTTTTCTAAGGTCAACCCGGCCTTTAGGCGTGGATTTTTAAAGAATATTTTTCTAAGGACTATTAAGGCTATAGGCGTGGATTTTTAGAGAATACTTTTCGAAGAATAATCTGAGTCATAGACGTGGATTTTTATAGAATATTTTTCTAAGGACAATCTGAGCTATAGGCGTGGATTTTTTAAAGAATATTTTTCTAAGAACAATCTGAGCTATAGGCGTGGATTTTTAAAGAATATTTTTCTAAGGTCAACCCGGCCTTTAGGCGGGGATTACTTAAAGAATATTTTTCTAAGGACTATAAGGCTATAGGCGTGGATTTTTAGAGAATACTTTCTAAGAACAATCTGAGCTATAGGCGTGGATTTTTAAAGAATATTTTTCTAAGAACAATCTGACCTATAGGCGTGGATTTTTAAAGAATATTTTTCTAAGAACAATCTGACCTATAGGCGTGGATTTTTAAAGAATATTTTTCTAAGGAATATCAGAGCTATAGGCGTGGATTTTTAAAGCAATTTTTAGAAGGACTATCAAGGCTATAGGCGTGGATTTTTAAAGAATAGTTTTCTAATGACTATCAAGGCTATAGGCGTGAATGTTTAAAGAATATTTTTCTAAGGACTATCAAGGCTATAGGCGTGGATTTTTAAATAATATTTTTCTATGGACTATCAAGGCTATAGGCGTGGATTTTTAAAGAAAATATTTCTAAGGAATATCAAGGCTATAGGCGTGGATTTTTAAAGAAAATATTTCTAAGGACAATCTGAGCTATAGGCGTGGATTTTTAAAGAAAATATTTCTAAGGACTATCAAGGCTATAGGCGTGGATTTTTAAAGAATATTTTTCTAAGGACAATCTGAGCTATAGGCGTGGATTTTTAAAGAATATTTTTCTAAGGACAATCTGAGCTGTAGGCGTGGATTTTTTAAAGAATATTTTTCTAAGGACTATCAAGGCTGTAGGCGTGGATTTTTTAAAGAATATTTTTCTAAGGACTATCAAGGCTATAGGCGTGGATTTTTAAAGAATAGTTTTCTAAGGACTATCAAGGCTATAGGCGTGAATGTTTAAAGAATATTTTTCTAAGGACTATCAAGGCTATAGGCGTGGATTTTTAAAGAATATTTTTCTAAGGACTATCAAGGCTATAGGCGTGGATTTTTAAAGAAAATATTTCTAAGGACAATCTGAGCTATAGGCGTGGATTTTTAAAGAATATTTTTCTAAAGGACAATCTGAGCCATAGGCGTGGATTTTTAAAGAAAAATTTTTTAAAGGACAATCTGAGCCATAGGCGTGGATTTTTAAAGAAAAATTTTCTAAAGGACAATCTGAGCCATAGGCGTGGATTTTTAAAGAAAATTTTTCTAAAGGACAATCTGAGCCATAGGCGTGGATTTTTAAGGACAATCTGAGCCATAGGCGTGGATTTTTAAAGAAAATTTTTCTAAAGGACAATCTGAGCCATAAGCGTGGATTTTTAAAGAAAATTTTTCTAAAGGACAATCTGAGCCATAAGCGTGGATTTTTTAAAGAATATTTTTTCAAGGGCAATCTGAGCCATAATCGTGGATTTTTAAAGAATATTTTTCTAAGGACAATCGGAGCTACAGACGTGGTTTTTAATGAATATTTTCCTAAGGACAATCGAAGCTATAGGCGTGGATTTTTAAAAAAAAATTTTCTAAGGACAACCTGACATATAGGCTTAGATTTTTTAAGATTTTTTATCCAACTCCTACTGATACCTTATGTCTATTTTTCACATATATATATTTGTTGCAACAGTTGAAATTTCTTAAATGTTAAATGTCCAATGTCCTTGCTTATCTAATTTCCTGTTACAAATCCCGAAAGGACATATAAACAAAACTATTTAAGTTTCCCGATTGAAATAAATCTGTCCAATGTTTTCTACGATTTTTGCCTATAAATCTCTTAAATTTCAGTTTTATCAGATGTTTCATTTACACAACATTGTTTTCCGAGTGATCCCACTTTGTACAATGCCGGGTGTTAGAGAGAGTAACTCTGAAATGGATCCTATTTTGTGACAGTTATCACTGATAGAGAATCTTAGATATGAAAGTATGCGAACAAGTTCGTTTTCTTGTTTCCATTTATGAATGAAATATTGTGTAGTTTTTTTGCACCAAACAACCCCTAATCCATAATGACTATTGCGCATAGCCAACTCCCTCCCTCTATCCCGCTCTCTCTCTCTCTTACACACACATGTCCTCTCTATATGTTTTTTCCGCCTCACAATGATTAACACAGTGTGAATTTGTTTGTTTACAACTTCCTTTTCCATTTAATTTTTTATCGCTGATTTTTGATCGAAGGTTCGGAGTAGTTTTCCGTTTACTTAATGTCACCTGATATTATTGCAGCAAACAAAGAATGCCAGGACCTTTGACATTTGTTATTTTTGTTAATCAGACTAATTATTGCGCATGTAAATCATATCAAGATTGCAAAAGGATCAGAGCCGCTTTTCGTTCTCTCTCCCTCTCTACGGTTTCTTTATTGAGGTGAGAGATAACAACTGATTAAAAAAGTATTAGTAACAGGATGTCCTTCGATATCTTGTCATCGATCCTCGTTATTTTGTAAACTTAAAGATTACATTTCTTTAGGCCACTTTTGAGTTGCAGTTTTCTATTTTTGTTGGCAACAAACTAACAAAGAATTTGTTACACAAGGTATCGAACACAAGGTATGTAACAGGATGCTATGTATTTTTGATTTAAAGGATTACATTGTTGATGGTGAGAAATATACACTTGATATTTGAGAAAAATATGCAATTGATGGAAAAGGGAAGGGAGAATACATTTTCATGCAATATCCGTAAACAAATCCGGAGACGATTTTACGACAAAAATATACACTTGAAGATCCGCAATAATCAAAGACTGTTTTTTTTTTTGGCAAAAATACACACTTTATGATCGAGACTTGTTATTGAAATGGGAAATAATATGTATATTTGTAGAAGGCATAGCATATGAGTCTATTCATAGCAACAAATTCAAATTCAAAGGCAAATTCTCCATAAGTTACATATCACTTAGACAGGTTATACCATAGAACTACATAATATCGGCGGTACGGTTATATTGCAGGTCTATTAAATAATATTAAAAATAATGAGACCCTCAAGTATGACCATAAATATCAACACCGAACGACGCAATAGCGAGCCGATTCTAGAACGGGCCGACCCTATGATACCCTACGCAATTACCACGAAAATCTATTTTTTTTTTCAGTTCTATATTCCGAGTCTACGAGGAGCGAATATCGATTCGCAACATTACGTTGTTGCAACCAAGGTACGCACCAATCTTAATGTAGCAGCAAAGATAATAGAAACCTACTCCGCTTAAAAGAAAATTAACTGCAGCAAAAGGAACACTTGGGTAGCAAAGACCACCATCAAGAAAGAGTCAGAATGAAGTTCGGAAATATTACCAATGAGTAAAACACCAAACCGAAGGCTGGTCATCCTCCTGTAAATATGAAAAAGGAAACCTGGTGGCAGATACAGACAACATGTTGAGTATCTGTAAGGAGCATTTTGTAAAGCTTCTGATATCAAATAGAATCGGTGAAGAAAATAGCAATAAGAAATTACGGTATAGAGGAATAAGTCACCTTCCCATCGCATATAAAGTGCTATCCAGCATACTGTGTGAACGACTGAAGAATATTATTGAACCATACCAATGCGGCTTCAAGCTGGCAAATTCAACAATGAACAGATTTTCACTCTGCACAAATTCCTGGAAAAGACCCACGACAAACACATCGACACATTTCATCAATTCGACGACTATAAAGCAGTAGAGGTATTTAAAGCCATGCCCGATTTCCGAATTTCTACAAAATTAATACGTCTATTCTGGACAACTTTAACTGGCACAAGATCAGCAGTTGAAGTCGGAAAGGACCTCTAGGAGCCCTTCAATACCGAACGAGGATTCTGAAATGGTTACAGTTTGTCGTGTGACCTTTTTAATATTCTGCTTGAAAAGGTCATACGAGATGCAAATATGAACAGAAATGCACTCTGTACACCAAACAGCATATGTTACTCGCCTACACCGACAACATCGACGTAATGGGCCGAACATTGTGAGCAGTAACAGCCACCTTTAAACGAATTGAGAAGGAGTCTGCTAAAGTGGGACTGGCAGTAAATGGCGAGAAGACCAAGCTTATGGTATCAACGCGCAAGACGTCCAGTAGACTCGGACCAACTGTGGAACTTGAAAACTACAGCTTCGAGGCAGTAAACGATTTTATATACCTCGGTAGCGCCACAAACAAAACTAATAACATCAGTTTTGACATTCGGAGAAGGATAGTGATGGCCAACAGATGCTACTATGGCCTGAGTAAGCAACTCAAAAGCAAGGCCACCTCTCGCCAGACCAAACTTACACACTACAAGACGCTGCTATTACCAGTGCTGTTGTATGGATCTAAAGCAAGTGTACTTGCGCAAGCAGATGAGGCAGCTCTTGAAGTGTTTGAGAGAAAAATATCCGGAAGATCTATGGACCAATCTGCGTGAATATCACCGTCGAATGAACCATGAGCTATACAATATATTCTTTGGCATCGACATAGTCAGACGTATCGATCTGCAGCGACTACGTTGGCTAGGCCATGTTGTGAGAATGTATGAAGATGCCCCAGCTCAAGTGATGGTACACGCAGAAGGGGAAGGCCACGAATAAGATGGAAAGATCAAGTGTCACAAGCTAAGTAAGTAATATATTCTGAGACTGGGCAATATTTCGCTATATTTGCACTTTCTTGACCGTTTATAGGTCAACAGCTCCACTTTCTAACCCTGGCATATTTCCTAAATCTTGTTTTCACGAAGTGAAAATAAACATTTTAGTCGCTTTAGGTTTTGGTTTACTTGACCCGCAGAATATTCACCGATTACCATCTAAAGAGTATTTGGTCAGATCTTATTCGTCTTGTAAAATGTGTGATGTTCGTCATATATTAATGGTTTTCGATTAACGTTTTCGATTCATTACGCGTCCTTTCAACATCACCGAAATAGAATCATCGTCCTCGATCATAACCGGAACTTCATGTAAAATTTCAAAGCTATCTGGGCGACATTTCCGCCCTCTAATGGGTTAATATCATAACACATGGACACCTTTAAATATTTACATATAACTCCCACATCCGGGTGCATACGACAATATAATTGGTATCAATTTAAAGGACAACCACTCCTCTTGGATATACTATCAATTTATCGTCCCAAAACACCAAATTTTTAATTTTTCACACAAAACTATGAGTCCTGACCGGCTAAATATTGACCGATCTTCATCAAAACAGTCATGCGAATTCCATTGTCATACACCTTTCCATTGTTTGGTCCATTCTCTCCCCTTAATATTAATCGATTATTACCAAAAACAAAAGGGGTCTTTGTTTGGCCAGAACCCAGCCTACATGAAAAATTTCGTGGCGTTTGGTCCATAACTTTGGCCTGTATCGCGTTTACAAACTAAAATAATGAGACAGACGGACGGACACACATCTCTAGATCGACTCAGCTAATCGAGATATGACGATCAGTATACTTAAATGTGGTTCTTGGAAATATATAGTATACCCTCCCCTATAAGGTGAAAATTTATCCCTTCGTATGCAACATTTCAAAATAGTCAACGTATTGTAAACGATGGGGTCCTGATTTGGCCATGCCTGATAAATCGTGCTAGAGATCGTGATTGGGCTCTCAGTGCATAGCAAATGTTCCCACGAAAAAGTATCCTAGTTGGTACAGTTTTTCGTTACAGTTAGACCTTATTCGACATTTTGGGAACGTTTACAGCTTTTGTTGTTTGTGGGTGTCCACCTACTAAATATTATAAATATAGATCTATATTTTGGTATAGTCCCAATTCTAGGTTCTAGTACCAATATTTCGCGGCGTTACAAACTCCTGAGGCTGCACAAAGCTACTATACCCTGCCAACATAGTTGTGTATGGTATAATAATATATTTTGTACAGAATACCCATTGGCCTCCCATTGCCTACAAAAACAAACTTCATTAGGATATTCAATTTAAAATCTCAATTATAGGCTATTTCCCGAAATAGCATTTTTATTTAAAATAATCCTTGTTACAGAAGACCTTGCTAACATGAATTGACAGATTGCAAATGTTATTAATAGATTTGTTTAAACTAATACTTCCCTAAACATAGACCCAAAAAATAACTCAGAAACCCCAGAAAATAACATAAATCACAACTCAAACCTTTAAACAAGCCCAACAATATTTGTCAAAAAGCCAACAAGAAAATGGTCTTAAGACTTATGGCCAATATCAATAAAATGTTTAAAAAAGGAAAAATTGAAAAAAGGGTACATAATCAGATTCAATTGATTACACACACATACATACTCTCACTCACAAATTTGGTATAAGGATACCACTGCTCCTAGACAAATATTTACAATGCGGCTTATTTACACCATGGATTATGGTGGGGAAATGGTTTGTATGGCATGGTCAGGGGACATTGCTACAAAATAGTCAAGTTAATTTTGTAGGAAAAAAGGAAAGGCAGCATCCAAACCGGAAATGGTGGAAAGCCAGAAAAAAGGAAAGCTGTTTTTGTTCGCCAACCAAAAAAACAAAAAACCCTATAAATTGACCAAATAGCCAACCATAATCAACCTCAGTGGCCAGAAATCACATTTGCAGCAACTAACTGACCCGTCTCTACTCAATAACTTTTAAAAGTAAATATTTTATTATAGACTAACACATCCTCTGTTAGTGTGGTAGTGTTGTGTGTTACAAAATGGTATATCCTTTAATCATAACGAAGCCTGTGAGAAAGGTGTTACCCCCTGCTCCACAAACGAAATAAAGATGTGAAATATTTACACAAAAGGTGTCACAAATTTTGTTTCTTTCCTTCGTTTTCTTGCTACTGCTGCTTCTGGCTGGCATGGTTAGTCTGTTGTCCCAAACAGAGAGTAACATATGCTATAGTGCTGGCCAGACTGAAGGTTACTTCCGGTCAATTTGTTAGCATTGTGTGCAAATAAAAACGGAAAACATATTTTTTCAATTCTTTTGCTTGATTTAATATATAGAATTTGGAAAATATATTTTCTTTGGTATATGGGAATCACGTATGAAAATAATATATTGAAATATTTTATTAAGAAAAAAATATGCTATGATTTAAATAGGTGTTCGATTGGAGACTATTGAGTTGGGGGAAAAATATTAAATAAATATTTAAACCAATATCTGTTTTAAGTGGACGAATGACTTTGCCTAATTTGAAGTTTGTATTTGAATAGTGCGAAAAAACGAGGGAAGTCATCATAGAGATGAAATTGTCAGTATTTGAGTATCCTATTAAGAATCGAAGTAATCGTCCTAGAGAATTTCCCTAAATAAGTTGGGGTGGACAGATTCTTAGAAAACACCTATCATTCGCTTCGAAATTGTAAGTAAGCGACAAAATGTTACAAGTGGTGGGAGGGCGACAGACCATTCTCAGAAAATTCTCCTGCCGAGAAAAAATCAGCTCTTCACATACTTTTTCACAATGGTCACAAAAATCTGAAACTTCACAGGACATAATTACTTATGTATCTGTGACCGACAAACAAGGGATCTGGTAGTTTGTTAACACCTTGGGGAGCAATAGAGATGTTTGCATCCTCTAGTAATATTAAACAACACTAAAATAAGTAGACTTCCAAATTTATTTAATTTATTTCTCCCATATCCGACCTCTTCTATCAATATATTTCTTATACTTGTAGCTTTCCGGGTCATGTTTTTCCGAAGTGTAAATTTTTCCATAAGATGAAAATTTTAATTTTTACTGACACATGTCTTGATTAATTTGACCCGTTATAAAAACAGCAATTCCCATTAGATGGTCAGATCGCCTTCTCCGTGATAGATCTACTAAAAAAAATTAAATGTTCGGTCCATTTCATCCCATAAAAATAATCATTAAGAAATAAAGGCGTCGTTCTTGATCGTAGCCGGATTATTGTGGTTTGTAGGACGAGCCGATCCTACACAGCTACCACGAAAATCTAACTTGCTGCGGTTCTATATTCTGGGTCTGGGCAATATTTCGCGATATTTACACCTTCTTGACCGATTATAGGTCAACAGCTCCACTTTCTAACCCTAGCTTATTTTTGGTTGATTTGACCCCGTAGTAGCAGAAGTATTTGGTCATATCCCCTTCAAATTGTAAAATAATGACATCTAGAGGGACTTTAAAATCTGACAAATATAAATTTTTCGGTTCTTTGCACTTCCTAAATAGCATCTTAACATTACTGATAATTATAGGCGTCGTCCTTGACCATAACCGGAACTTCATGTAAAATTTCAAAGCGATCAGGGTAACATTTCCGCCATCTAGTGGGGTAATAGTAATACTAAACAATATCATAACACATAGGTACCTTTAAATAGTTTCGTAAAACTCCCACATCGAAGTACATAGGATGTGGGAGTTGGAAGGTCAACCACTTCTCTACTACACAGGTCTATGTCCTTCAGAGTAAACATATACACCAAAAAATAGAAATTTTGTAGTTTTTCACACAAAAGTCTGGGTCCATTAATAAATATTTACCTATCAAAACGGTCATGCTTATTCTTTGGCCAAATTTTCTTTCTTGGCGTAAAATTTCGTGGTGTTCGTATCATAATTGTGGTCTATAGGCACCCGGAAAAACAGACAAAAATAAAGTTTTTGGTCCCTTTGATGTCCTAAATATTAACATATCACAACCATAAACAATAGTGGTCTTTTTGGCCAGAACCCGATTGGTCCATAACAATGTCCTGTATAGTGTTTACAAAAAATGGACAGACAGATGGACAGATCGACTCAGCTAGTCGAGATATGTTGATCTTGGGGCTGCACAAAGCTATATTTACGTGATAACATAGTTTTTTAGGGTATAAACATTATTTACTGAGTAGAAAGCGTCTTCTGAAGAACAAAAATCGTGTTGCTTTTAATCATCGAAAAAGTATCCATGTTGGTACACTTTTTCCGCTAGCTTCCATATAACGGTATCTGTAACAGAATTCTTTGCAATTTAAAATTTTGGATTCTCATTGGGTGGTGGCGCAAAGGTTGAGGTAGACCCTGTACTAGCCATTATTCCACATTTTGCGCACGTTTTTCAGCTTATGTTGTTTGGGACCCAAATCCTTATACTTAAAATTATAAATATCGGTTTTGGCATAGTCCCAATTCAATATTTTAAAGATTTCAGACACGCTTTTAGCTGTATTTCTATATTTTTGATTATCATTGACAGACAACTATTTCTTACTAAAAATTCGAAAAATCGGTCAATATACAAAAATTCAATTTTTTTGTAGATTTTTTTGATTGTCATAGACGTATTTTTCAAAACAAGTGACCATATCGCTCATTTGCTGCAAGACAGGCATAACTCAAAAAACAGGATTTTGCAGAAAATGCGTTTTAAGTTTTCAAATTACACACACTTTATATGGGACGGAGGAACTTCTACAGCTTCTCAATTAGAGTGTGTAAGAGATATTTATATGAATTTTTTACACAACATGAGGTCTATTATACCGAACAATCGTGCAGCATTAACTCGAAAATCACGTTTTTTGAGTTATGCCTCTCTTGCAGCAAAAGAGCGATATGTATACTCTACACAACTATTTTATCAGGGTATTACAGCTGTGTGCAGCCCCTACAGTTTGTAAGACCGCGAAATATTGCTCCTAGACCCACCTCAAAGTAATCCGATCGTCATATCTCAACTAGCTGAGTCGATCTAGACATGTGTGTCCATCCGTCCTTCCGCCCATTATAATTTGAGAACACGATACAGGCCATAGTTATGGACAAATCGTCACGAAATTTTACATGTAGAATGGGTTCTAGCCAAATAAGACCAATAATTAGAGGATGAAATGGACCAAAAACATTATTTTGTCTGATTATCTGGACGCTCTAGAGGGCACAATTATGACCCGAAAACCACGACATTTTGCATGGAGAAGGGGATCTGACCAAAGAATAATAGCGCCTGTTTTGATAAAAATCGGTCAATATTTAGCGTGTCAAATGGACCCTAACTTTTGTGTCAATTATGAAGGGTGAAATCAACCTAAATCTAAAGTGACCAAATTTTTATTTTATGGTGTAAATATATACAAAGGTCAAGTCATAGTCCAAAATTCAAGCCTTAGTGTCTATTGTTTTGGAATTACATTTTCTCCTTGCAACAATTTAGCATGGCATACCCCCAATATATATAGGTCGAAGTCTATTTGGGATGTATATTTCATTGCAGATATTTTCATAAAGCGCTCTTGATAGAAGTCTGCCAGATTGATTTGGATAACAATATTAACGTTATTCATTGTAAACTATGACGGAATGGTGTATATCGGCCCACATTCTGATGTAGTTCATATATAATGGTACCCTAAATTTTTGGTATTTTGCTGAAATTTGGTACTTTGGGTTATCATTCGGTAGAACAATTTCCTATTGAAAATTTTCAATATTTGTCCACTTTTAATGGTATGCGGTATTTTGAAGCTTTTAGACCTGTTTCTCAACCCAATTGGCTTCAATTAAATGTATCAGGTCTTCATGGGATGTATTTTCTTCCTAACAAAAATTATCAATATCAGTCTATGTTTTGGTATAGCTCCAATATTTTCGGTATTTTTAAGGTGTTAGCTGCATTTTGAAATTTGGTATACTGGGTTCCTGAGGCTGATATACGAACATTCAGAAAATTATCAATATATGTCATTTTTTTGACATATCTCCCCTATTAGGGCGTCGCCCCATTGCCAGTATTTTAAAGGTTTTCGCCGCATTTTCTTATGGTGGTGGCTGTAATTTAGCATTGTGGGATATTGGATGGTAAAACACATTTTTGCGAGAACATTTTCTTTATAGGTCCAAGTTTATATATCACCCCCCACATATAGGTCCGCCCCTTATTCAGTATTATTTAGTTATTAACCGAAATTTTCTGATCGAAGTGGCTATAACTACTTCACACATAATGCAATAATATTATGTTGGGAAAAAAGAAATCCATTTTTGTTTTCGGCACAAAAAAAAAATTCGGTACACTTAACAGTTTTTCTTTGACAAAGGCGAAAATGAAAGCCAATCGGCTAAAAAAATGGTTCCGATACTGACCTAATTTTGATCAAAAGTTATTTTGAATGCACACCACTTGAGTGGAGTTCGGCCTGGCAGTTGTTTTCCTTATTTAAGGCATCGTATCTAAAATTTAGGAATTTTGAAATGCTTGTAGTGTCCTTTCCATGACTGAATTCCTAAACAAAAATTCCACCCTGAGCTGCAAAGATGATAGAAGAAATTACAGGAATTCCCCTCAACATGAAGACACGTCTAGACTATCGAAAAATAACATTTGAAGACCAGCTATCGCCATCTGCAAATATCCGTGGAGCCAAACAGGAGCACTAAGTGGTTTACATCTTCGAGGAATCCTTTCGTCAAATCAGCAATCAATTCTGTGACAAAAGTCACTTGACAAAAACGGTGGCGCCAGAATTCGTGGGAATCGACGAAATGCTGTCTATCAACTGAATTTACATGAAATTTACATAATAGTGTATATTATTTCAGGAACACCGGCACTTTGGGAGTATTCGGAAGAAAAGGATTTCATGTTTGTACACACACACACAAGTGTCAAAATTAACGCAGCGCTCATTAAATGCTTGTTAACGATAATAAGTGGCAAACAATATTTTTCGCTTGGTGGTGGGTGGGGGGAAAGGGAGAGAGTGAGAGAGGGAAGTGTTTGGTTACGTGTGTATGTGACTCCTTGTTGGCAGACGTTGTTATGCACACACACAAACACCCACAGCAAAGTTGAAGGAGAATAACAAAAACAACAAAAGTTGTTGTTTTTTTCAAGTGGCAATCATCAACACCCGTAGTCGAACTCACTTCACAGCACTCGCTCGTTCACTTCTACATTCATGTACGCAGGGAGAGAGAGAGAAACCTTTATGAAATTGTCGCTAATTACTTTTGCTACATGTTGTATGTTATGTTGCAACTTATGTCCTGCGAACGTCGTCATAATGGCCACATGTAACACGAAACCACAATTATCGCCCAAACATGCTAAGGACCTTTTAGCTGCAATAATGATGTCCATGGCGCTGCAAGGCCAGACTGAAGGGTGTTTTCCATTGAACAGCCAATAATTTTTAAGAGTCCTTAACATTTAAACACTTAAATTATACAAAGTCCAACACGAATAGTTCTCCACATCCCCGTGATTAGTATTGATGATCATCAGCCCAATTTGTTATGGAATTTGTTGCACCTTCTTTTCATTTTCACTCCACAAAAAAAAAAATCTCCTCAATTTTAGTTATGGTTGTCGGATTTCAAATTTTTATCACAAAACAAAAATAATAGAGTTGTTGAAATTCTTTTCATTTCGGGAAAAAATATCCTTAAAATTTTTATAGATTTTACAACAAATTTGTCGCATATCAACCGGGTGATAATTGATCGATTAGATGATGACTGGTTGGCTGTATGGCAGCACCCCAAGATGGCCAGCACCAAGGAGAATAACTACAACAAAACAAATATGTATAACATGTCCCCTGGGCATTCACTGTCACACACACACACACACCACCCGTCTTCCGTCTGTGGTCTACCGATTAAACCAACAGTGTAACGAATCAATTTTTAACATTCGTTTAGTAACCTTATAACCAGAATAAAGGGACAAATAAGAGATTTTTTTTGGCGCAAAATCTGGCAGATTGTGCAAAATTGACAAGGACTGTCCACAGGACTGCGTGGCAAACAAACGGTGTGTGCCCAATGGCTGTTGGTGTATGTGTGAGTGTGCCTACGGGTCTCTGTTACAGCTCCCCGATAATAATGACCAATAATTAAGCATGAAATTTCAATTTTATGCTTTGCAACACATGCCAAAGTACTTTGAAAGGGACACAAAAATTGAACAATTTTATACCAAAAAAATATGTGTGATTTTTTTCTGTGGTAATAATGTCATCGTTTTCCTGGCTGTTATGCTAAGGAAAGTGTAACCAATTTCTCAGGGATATTGTTGTCTTTGAAATAGAAAATTATTGTGAGAAATTCAAAAGAAAAAATTTACAACAGATTTTGAAGCAAAAAAATTCTTTAAAAAATCCAGGCCTTATATGGACGATGAAAAAATAATCTTTAAAGAATCCAGGCCTTAGATGCAGTCTAAAAAAATATTCTTTAAACCAGTGGGCGGAGCAGTATAGTCGGACGGGGCCGACCATACGATACCCTACACAACTACCATGGAACTCTAACTTTCTGCGGATTTTTATTCCGAGCCTGGTCAATGTTTCGTTTTAGTTGCACCCTCTTGCCCAATTAGATGTCAATAGTACTTCTACCTTACACTGACATATTTTCCGAATATTACCAATATTCAGTACAGTCCTTCTAATTACTTGTCCATATTCCCTTCACTGTGATTTTAATGTGATGTTCGGCTTATAATTGTAGCCTATAGATCGAATCAAAAAGAACACAAAAAATAATTTTTCGGTCCACTTCATCCCAAAATTATTATCTGATCATCGCCGACCATAACTGGAAGCTGTTGGAACATTTCAAAGCGATCAGCGCTAATTTCCGCCCTCTAGTGTGGTTATGGTATATTCAATAGTATCTGAAGCACCTGTAAATATTTACGTGTAACTCCCACATCCGAGTACATATGACAATATAATTGCGGTGATTATATACGCAATAAAATACAAAATTCAGGGTCCATTTGATCCGCTAAATATTGACCGATCCTTATCAAAACAGACATGCTTATTCTTTGATCCGATTCCCTTCTCCATGTAAAATTCGCGATGTTTGGGCCATAATTGCGGTCTTCATGAGCCAGAACCCATCCTATATGAAATATGAAGATTGGTCCATAACTGTGGCCTGTATCGTGTTGAAAATTAAAATGGAATACGAACCTGACACACATAGTTGTGTAGGATATACAAAATCCAATATTTCGACTTCAGCGGCGTTACAAACTTTTGGGGCTACACAAACTATAATAAAAATATTCTTTAAAAATCCACGCCTTATGTCGCGCTCGAAAAAATATTCTTTAAATCCACGCCTTGAAAAAATCCACGCCTAAGATGGGCCTTTAAAAAATCCACGCCTTAGATGGACGACGAAAAAATATTCTTTAAACCAGTAAGGAAAGTAGTAAAGTCGGACAGGGCCGACTATATGATACCCCTGACCACTATGGGTATATTAAACAGGACTATTAACATGAAATTCGATGAACTAAAATATGTGATATTTATCTATATGTGAACCGACTTAGATCAATCCATAAACATGCCATTGTTATGATACCATGT
>NW_026879227.1:0-27162 GCF_032173495.1 Musca vetustissima
GGCATAACGTATTAAATTAAGCCTAAAGTGATGTCTGCCAAGTTTCGAGAAAATCGGTTCAGATTTAGATATAGCTCCCATATATAGTTTCGTCCGATTTCATGTAAATGGTGCCCCAAAGTCCCTATATAGCCTTCGATTTGCTCGAAATTTGGCATAGCGAAATGGATTAAGTCTAGATTGATGTGTGTTAAGTTTGCTGAAAATCGGTTCAGATTTAGATATAGCTCCCATATATATTTGCGTCCGATTTAAGGTAAATGGATACCAAAGTCCCTATATATCTTTCGATTTGCACGAAATTTGGCATAACGTATTAAATTAAGCCTAGAGTGATGTCTGCCAAGTTTCGAGAAAATCGGTTCAGATTTAGATATAGCTCCCATATATAGTTTCGTCCGATTTCATGTAAATGGTGCCCCAAATTCCCTATATATCTTTCGATTTGCACGAAATTTGGCATAACGTATTAAATTAAGCCTTGAGTGATGTTTGCGAAGTTTCGAGAAAATCGGTTCAGATTTAGATATAGCTCCATATATAGTTTCGTCCGATTTGATGTAAATGGTGCCCCAAAGTCCCTATATATCCTTCGATTTGCTCGAAATTTGGCATAGCGAAATGGATTAGGTCTAGATTTATGTGTGTTAAGTTTGCTGAAAATCGGTTCAGATTTAGATATAGCTCCCATATATATTTTCGTCCGATTTAAGGTAAATGGTGTACCAAAGTCCCTATATATCCTTCGATTTGCACGAAATTTGGCATATCGTACTTAATTAAGTCTAGAATAGTGCACGTTAAGTTTCTCGAAAATCGGTTTGGATTTAAATATAGCTCCTATATAAATTTTCGTCCGATTTAATGTAAATAGTGTACCGAAGTCCCTATACATATTTCGATTTGCACAAAATTTGGCATAGTGTACTAAAATGAGTCTGGAGATTTAAGTGAAATGAGATTTATATATAGCTCCTATATATTTTTGCTTCCGATTTTATGTAAATTGTGCACTAAAGACCCAAAGTTTGTCCGATTGCCACACAATTATGTACAATACAGAAGTTAATATAAGATAATCTCTGCCATTCTCATTGAAATCGGTTCAGATTTTGATATAGCTTCTACATATATATTTTCGTCCAATTTTACACAAAATTGACACAAATTTTGCACAACGTACTAAAGTTTTGAAATTTGGAAAGTGTAGAAATCGGTTCAGATTTTGATAGAGCTTCTATATATATTTTCTGCCGAGTTTTGGTAATTTTGTCCCATTGTAAGAAGCAACCGTATATCTGAACAAATGAAAAATTTAGTATAGGTTGCAGAATTCGACGTCTATTAGCATTCATCTGTTGAATATACCCAAAGTGGTGAAGGGTATCATATAGTCGGCCCCGCCCGACTTTTCTACTTTCCTTACTGGTTTTTCTATGTAAAATGCCAAAAGAACATATGGTCAAAAATATGAGCAGTTTTTCAATAATAATATGAACATCAGTTGATGAATTTGAAAGTAAATTGTAAGAGGAATGAAGAAGGGTAGCAAAACAAAGAAAGTTTCGGAAGTTATGTAAGGTATTTATTTGTTGAATGAATGTAAATTTCCCAAATATTTAAATTCTGAAATTTACTATGAGTAAACATTAAAGTCCAGTCTTAATATTTGGTGAATTTGGATATATTAAACAGATGCATTCTAACAGACGTCGCATTTTCGAAGGATCATTGACATGGAATTGGATGAAATACAATATGTGATATAGATCTAAATGTGAACCCACTTAGATCAATCCATAACCCTTTGAGCCCCGATTTTTTTCCGCAATCTTAGAACAAATTTGCTCTCGACTAGGAGGAAAAACTGGACTGGGACTTTTTATTTTTTTTTTATCGAAGAACCGGGTACCGAAATTTCTCTTCGTCTTACAGATCACAGCACGATCTTACAGGCGGAGGTTCAAGCTATAACATAGTGTTATAACTGGTTAATTTCAAACCAAAGACGAAATACAGTACATATTATTGTGGACAGCAGGCAATCTATAAAGGCAATATCATCCAGAACAGTTAAATCCAAAGCTGTACTGGAATGTATAAATGCCATTCATGATTTCCCACAACCTGTACGATTTATATGGGTACCGGGTCACCAAGGAATCATAAGCAACGAGATAGCAAATCAACTAGCCAGGAGTGCCATTGCACTACCCACAATAGAGGTGTATACCGCCAAACCCTTTAGCGAAACACCCCAAGAAATGAGGGAATGGGCACATTAGACCCTCAAAACCCATTGGGATAATGAGGGGACAGGAAAAATCTCCAAAATCTTATGGGCGACCCAAGTGAAGACAAAACTAAGCAAATCCTAACGCTAAACAAAAAAAGGAATAAGCTGACTGACGGGTGTTCTGAAGGCACATCTACACAAGATTGGATGCGAAGGAAGTAACGAGTGCGGAGCGTGTGGGGAAAACAGTGAAACGCTGGAACATTTCCTATGCCATTGCCCAGCATTTACATGCCTTCGGAGACAATTCTTGGGAAATGACACTCTTCACGGACTAAGCGATCTGAGGGGGTGTGAATGGAAAAGACTGAAGGAGTTCGCAAAAAACACAGAATACCTAGATTCATAGGGAATCAAACCCAAATGTTTTTCTTTATAATATACACTTTCACTAACTCTTGATTTGTACTTTCTCCGCACATCTAGAGCGCACATCAGTCCTGATATGGTTTAAGTGTATGTCCTCCTCATGTTGGACATGTGGTGGTATCATCCACCCCTCTTTTCAACCTAACCTAACCTAACCTAACCTAGAACAAATTTCTGTTTACAGATTTAATCCAACTATCCTAAATAGGGACATTCGGGGCATACAGTACATACTTCCTAAAAAATATTATTCTCTATATTCGTTTTTAGAACATTGCAAAATAATTATGATGGCAGTATTCGTACAATTTGAATACGAAGCGATTTAAATAATTTGGACTGTATACACACACTGCATACTGTACACAAATCTACCTTCATCTCTATGACGAAAAGCCCATAACTATACCAAAATTTTGATTTTCTTTCGATATGTGTGGTCCATAGTCTGGTCTTGACATATGAAATCCAAATAATATATATCTACCAGATGCATATTATATAAGCTCTAAAACATTTTGTTACCTGTGGGCAATATTGGACCACAAAGGGATAAACACGTCATTCTGTAACCTATACTAAACTATTAATATGACTAGATAGAGAATGAGACAAAATATGTAATGTATGAATGTATATCTAAACCAATACCAACGAAACTTGTCACAGGTTTGTTAATACTAATATCTGCACGTTTTGTGTATATCGGCCATAATTTTGGTCCTTGGTTAGGTTATACTAATTTCAGTACATTTTGTGCCTAGCGCCCATATTTTGGGAGCTATATCCAAATCTCAACCGATTTTCATGAAATTTAACACACATCAGTCTAGACTTAATACAATACGCTACGCCAAATTTATATGTAGGGAAATTTGGCACACCATTTACATTAAATTGGATGACAATATATATGGGAGCTATATCTAAAATTGAACAAATTTTCACGAAACTCAACACAAATAATTCCAGACTTATTTTAGTGCGTCTTGCCGAATTTCGTGCAAATCGAAAGATACATAGGGGCTTGATGTTCCATTTGCACCAAATCGGATGAAAATATATATGGGAGCTAAGGAGTCCGGCCATGCCGAACTTTTTATACACTCCACCATGAGGATGACAATCAAAATGTCTAAGATTAATGTAGGGGCCCCATTAAAGAAAACTCATGTGTGAACTACCAGTAAGGAAAGTAGTAAAGTCGGAAGGGGCCGACTATATGATACCCTTCACCACTATGAGTATATTAAACAGGACTATTAACATGAAATTGGATGAAATAAAATATGTGATATTTATCTAAATGTGAATCGACTTGAACTATCCATAAACGTGATATTCGTTTGTTACAATGTTCATATATCCAAATATGAACCGATTTCAACGAAACTAGTCACAGGTTAGGTTATACTAATTTCAGTGCATTTTGTTCCTATCAGCCATATATTGGTCCTTGGTGCGTATATATGGGAGCTATATCTAAATCTGGACCGATTATCACGAAACATGACGGACATTACACTATGCTCAATTCAGTACGTTATGCCAAATTTCGTACAAATCGAATGATATATAGAGACTTTGGTGCATCATTTAGAGACTTTGGTGCATCGGACGAAACTATATATGGGAGCTATATCTAAATCTGAACCGATTTTCTCGAAACATGGCACATCATTATGGACCTAATTCAGTACGCTATGCCAAAACTTGTACAAATCTAAAGATTTTCAGGGACTTTGGTGACCATTTACCAAAAATCGGGCGAAACTATGTATGGGAGCTTTATCTAAATCTGAACCGATTTTCTCGAAACTTGGCACACATCATTCTGGACATAAGTCAATACGCTATGCCAAAATTCGTGCAAATCGAAAGATTTTCAAGGTCTTTTGTGCACCATTTACAAACCGGACACAAATATGTATGGGAGTTATATCTAAATCTGAACCGATTTTTCCCAATTTCAATAGGGTTCGTCCATGGGCCAAATAAATGAGCTGTACCAAATTTCAGCCAAATCGGATTAAAAATGCGACATGTACTTTGTTTACAATTTAACATCAACAGATAGACGAACAGACTGACGAACGGACATGCATAAATCGACTAAGAAAGTGATTCTATGCATATTCTCAAAAGGAACCATGTGCTTATTTTTGCCTGTTACAAACATATGCACAAAGACATAATACCCTGAACCACAGTGTGGTGAAGGGTATAAAAATCCTAGGAATACTAGCAATTTCGTGCAAACGGAATGACAAATTTAATATACACTCACCTTAAGGTGCAGGATATAACCAGTAATGAAAGTAGAAACGTCGGACGGGACTATACCTTTCACCAATTTGCAAGAAATTGCTAGTATTCCTAGGATTTTTATACCCTTCACCACACTGTGGTACAGGGTATTATGTCTTGGTGCATATGTTTGTAACAGGCAAAAGGAAACGAGATAGACACATGGTTCCTTTTGAGAATATGCATTGAATCGCTTTCTAAGTCGATTTATGCATGCCCGTCTGTCTGTCTGTTCATGTTAAATTGTAAACAAAGTACAGGTCGCATTTATAATCAGCATTGGATGAAATTTGGCATAGGTCACTTATTTGGCCCAAGGACCCTATTGAAATTGGAGAAAATCGGTTCAGATTTAGATATAGCTCCCACATATATTTTCGTCCGATTTAAGGTAAATGGTGCACCAAAGTCCCTATAAATCTTTCGATTTGCACGAAATTTGGTACAGGGTAATGAATAAGGTCTAGAATGATGTGTGTCAAGTTTCCTGAAAATCGCTTCAGATTTTGATATAGCTCCCATATATATATATATATATATATATTCGTCCGATTTAAGGTAAATGGTGTACCAAAGTCCCTACATATGTTTGGATTTGCACGAAATTTGGCATAGCGTAATGAATAAAGTCTAGAATAACGTGTGTTAAGTTTTGTGAAAATCGGTTCAGATTTAGATATAGCTCCAACATATGCATATGTATTCGTTCGATTTTACATAAATGGTGCACCAAACTCCTAATGTTTGTCCGATTAACACGAAATATTGCACAACGTATCAAATTGAGACTTGTATGACGATATTGCGTTCTGTTGAAATTGGTGCAAATTCAGCCATAGCTTCCACATGTATTTCGAACGGGTGCCTGAATATCGTGTACCGAATATCGTGTATCAATGTTGCTATAAATCGGTTTCCACAAGTTTGTCCCATGGTAAGCAGACGACTTTTAATATGCCCGAATTAAATTAAATTTATCATAGGTTGCGGAAGGACATGAATATATTCCTTCGAGGGAACATTGACATACAATTGTAAGGATACATATGTACAACATACCCCAAGTGGTGAAGGGTATCATATAGTCGGCCCAGTCCGACTTTACTACTTTCCTTACTGGTTTAATACGTAAACATTTATATGTGAATTTTAACATTTTCTGTGCATTATATATATAGTTTCCCACAAACATATTTTCCACAAAATTCTTGGAACCCATTATCGATCAACATTTATTATTTCGTTTTTACAAAAAAATTCCCATTTTAAAACATTTCCCACAAATTCGTTATGTGTTTGTTGGGAAAATATTACGGCACTTGATTTATTACTATTTTGTTGATTGGTTTCTTACGAAGTTTGCATTGAAATTGATTTTCCAAAAAATGTTGTATAATCTTAATGAGTACACAACACAACTCTTGTAAATATAACTTTGAAAAATGCATTCATGTAAACACAAACATACACATCTGTTTTACATAAGCATAGGCAGTGTACATCAAAGCATAATCTGTCGAAAATTCCTTGAAGGCTTAATAAAGTGTATGGAAGAAACCAGAAGAAAAAAAAAAAAAAACAACAAAACCCGAAACTGATTGCTTGATGTTATGGAATGATTAGGAAATCGTAACATGCCAAACAAGAAACGGAATAAATGAAAAGAAGTCGTTGATTCACAACCACCACATTTGAAAAAATAACCCAGTTAAACGAAGCAGGTGCAGCTGATGGCGAACGAATTAGGGAGAATCAGCAACTTTCAGGAGTTAAGGTTCTAGAGGGCTATCGATAATAGCTTATTATTATCATTAAAAATTTCAACAGAAGTATTTTAGTCAGTTCAGAACGAATTGCCTGAGAATCGTAAAGTTTGTTGTTCTTTTTCATTCTATTCGAACTATTTCATTGGGATATCCTCAATCAAACCAAAAACATATCAGTAAACAATAAAATCAATATCTCTTTAATTTTTACAACTGGACATTCAGTCCATCAAATCTATGGATACTATTTTTCATATTCTTGGACAATGTAAGAATCCGACTCAGTGATTTGACATTGAAGTGTGAGTGGCCATACACATGTTTGCTTGAGAAAAAAAGGCTTCTGTCTTGGTTACACCAATGAAATCTAAAACGTACGTCAGTAGCATGAAATCTATGTATGTTTTTGTTGTTTTTAGGGTATTTTCCGAAGTCCTTGTCACCATTGTTGTAACATAAGCCATTACAAAATGTTTTCAATTTAAAATCTTTCACATTTGAATTTTGTTGTTCGAAGCCATTGTTTAGTTTGGACTTGAAGTCCACATTGACGAGTTTGGTTTGCTTGAGTGATGAATTTTTCTTCGAATATATTCTACAAAAATAGGAAGATGATATTTGGTTGCTGTTAACTTAAAGGTTATGTGTTTGCATAACCAGATGTGTAGGTGAGGTACTAGGATATGAGGGTAGAGTGGAAATTTTGGTAAATAAATAGAAAACCATAAGGAAAGTAGTAAAGTCGGACGGGGCCAAAAATGATACCCTTCACCACTATGTGTATATTAAACAGGACTATTAACATGAAATTGGATGAAATAAAATATGTGATATTTATCTAAATGTGAAACGACCTAGATCTATCCATAAACATGTCATTCGTTTGTTACAATGGGACAAAAGTATGTAAATCGACTTCAAACAAATATAAATAGGTCATCTGTTGTCCTATGTCTGTACTTCTAGAAAACGCAACTAAGTAATTCTATGCTCAATTTTATACGTTGTGCAAAATTTGATGTCAATCTGACTAACATGAGGAGTTTGATGTCCAATTTACTTGAAATCGGGCGAAAATATATATGGAAGCTCTATCCAAATATTAAGCGATTTCAAACAAACTTGTCACAGCTTAGGTTATACTAATTTCAGAACGTTTTGTTCCTATCAGCCTATTGGTTCCTTGGTGCGTCGATTACCTTAAATCGATTTATAATAAAAGGGAGCTATATCTAAATCTGGATATTTTCTCGAAACTTGGCAGACATCACTCTAGGCTCATTTCAGTACGTTATGCCAAATTTCGTGCAAATCTAGGAAAATAGGGACTTTTGCACCATTTACATAAAATCGGACGAAACTATATATTATATATTAAGACCGATTTTTACGAAACTTGGCAGACATCATTCTAGGCTCATTTCAGTACGTTATGCCAAATTTCGTGCAAATTGAAGGATATATAGGGACTTTGGTGCACCATTTACATGTAATCGGACGACACTATATATGGGAGCTATATCTAAATCTAGCGATTTTCACGAAAGTTGGTAGACATCATTCTAGGCTCTATTCGGTACGTTATCCAAATTTCGTGCAAATCGAATTATATATAGGGACTTTGGGGCACCATTTCCCATATATATGGAGCTATATCTTAGTCAGAACCGATTATCACGAAACTTGGCAGACATCATTCTAGGCTCAATTCAGTACGTTATGCCAAATTTCATGCAAATCGAACAATATATAAGGACTTTGGTGCCCCATTTACCTTAAATCGGACGAAAATATATATGGACGCTATATCTTAATCTGAACCGTTTTTCTCAAATCGAAAGATATATAGGGACTTTGGGGCTCCATTTACATGAAATCGGACGAAACTATATATGGGAGCTATATCTAAATCTGGACCGATTTTCACGAAACTTGGCAGACATCATTCTTGACCTAAATGATTAGGCTGTACCAAATTTCGTGCAAATCGGAAGATATATAGGGACCGTTTACATTTAATCGGTTAAATATATATATGGGAGCTATATCTAAATCTGAACCGATTTTTCCCAATTTCAATAGGGTTCGTCCTTGGGCCAAACAAATGAGCTGTGCCAAATTTCATCCAAATCGGATCATAAATGCGACCTGTACTTTGCTCACAAAAATACATGGACAGACAGACGGACGGACGGACATGCATAAATCGACTTAGAAAGTGATTCTATGCATATTCTCAAAAGGAACCATGTGTCTATCTCGTTTCCTTTTGCATGTTACAAACATATGCAGAAAGACATAATACCCTGTACCACAGTGTGGTGAAGGGTATAAATATATTCTTAAGAGGAAATTTACAAAAATTATTACTTGTAAATAGAGAAGGTATTTGCTGTACGGAAACTGATATGTAGGTGGTTATTATACATAAGGAAAAGATCCAGGAAAGCTCAACAGAGCATAAGGGCAGTATCTTGACAAAATTGACGGAAGGCCTAGGGATCTTTTTAATGGTATGGGCATTTTAATAGACTACTAGTGTGATCAGGGTGTTCTATAAGATGAGTTTTAATGGCAGGACTGCAGGCCGATAATTTTCACAGTTGAATTGAACTTCTCAATCTTCATTATCAATTAAGGGACAAGATATCCTTACGTCTAGCTTCTACAATAAAACGCTCTAAAAACGCTTTAAGATTTACGGACAAATATTTTTTATAGAAGATGGATTACCAGTGTGATCTCATAGGTAAGGTAAATGTTTGAACGGAACCGGAGAGATTTTAAAGACGACCTGAAGGACTCGTCGTATTTATGGGTAAATATTTATTTAAGGAAAGCCTACAAATATTTGAAGATGGTTTCCAGATTTTCAGGCGTGTCGGTCTTGAGCGTAACTCAACCAATTTGAAAGACCATGTTCCCAGATGTCTTCCACTTGATTTTTCCATCGTATTCGTGCCCTTCTCCTTCTGCGTAAACCATCAGACGGCTCGCTTTTATAAGCCTTTTGTATTGGGAGAGGATGTCCCATTCTTCATTCTCACAATATGACCTGGTCAACGTAGTCGCTGCAACACGATACGTTTGACTATGTCGATGTCCGAGAATATATGGTACAGCTCATGGTTCATTCGACGGCGATATTCACCGTCGACGCTGATCGACCTATAGGTCTTCCGGAGAATTTTTTCTCTCAAACACTCCAAGAGCTGCCACATCTGCCTGCGCAAGTAAACACGCTTCAGATCCATACAACAGCAAGGGTAATATCAGCGTATTGTAGAGTGTAAGTTTGGTCTGCCGAGAGGTGGCCTTGTTGTTGTATTGCTTATTCAGATCATAGTAGCATCTGTTGGCCAACAAAATTCTCCGGATTTTAAAGCTAATGTTACTAGTTTTTATATGGTGGTACCGAGATATATAAAATCGTTCACTACCTCGAAGCTGTAGTTTTCAAGTTTCACAGTTGGTCCGAGCCTACTGGACATCTGCCGCTTTGATACCATCAGCTCCCACTTTGGCCGACTCATTCTCAATTCGTTCGAATGTGGCTGTAACCGCTCGCATTGTTCGACCCATTATGTCGATGTCGTCGGCGTAGACCAGTAACATGTTCTTTTCGGTGTACAGAGTGCCATTTCTGTTCACATTTGCATCTGGTATGACCTTTTCCAGCGGGATGTTAAACAGGTCACACGACAAACTGTCACTTTGTCGGAATCCTCGTTCGGTATTGAAGGGCTCTGAAAGGTCTTTTCCGACTTTAACATCTGACCTTGTGTCAGTTAAAGTTATCCTGCATAGCCGTATTAATTTTGCAGGAATGCCAAACGCAAACATGGCATTGAAACCTCTGAACATCTCTGAACGGCTGGTGCTCTCCAATGCGGCTTTATAGTCGACGAATATGTCGATGTGTTTTCGTGGGATTTTCCAGGATCTGGCGCAGAGTTTTTTATAAAAGGCCCAACAAACTTCCAAGCCTTGTCCGAGTAAGACAAAATTTTACACAACATACAGAAGTACAGATTGACGTATGTAAAGTTTCGTTGAAATCGATTCCGAATTAGATATCGCTCTCACATATAGTTTCGACCAATTTTATATAAATGATGCATCAAACTCCTAATATTTGTTCGATTAAGACAAGGTTTTGCACAGCGTAGTTAATTAGACCCTGTTTCATGTTCGTGAGGTTTTGTTGAAATCGGTTCAGATTTAGATATAGCTCCCATATATAGTTATATGGTGCACCAAACTCTCAAGGAGTGTCCGATTGTCCATAGCGTACTGGAATTAGTATAGGTTGATGTACCTGAGGTTTTCTTGAAATCGGTTCAAATTTATATAAAATAAACTTCCAATATTTGTCCGAGTAAGACAAAATTTTGCGCAGCGTAATGAGTTGGGTTTGGATAGACGTATGACAAGTTTTGTAGATATTCGTTCCGACATTGTCATAGCTCATATGTTGTATATACGTTTAGTCGAACTTAAGGGCATCTATGCTGTGATTCTCTATTGGTGGGATAAATATCTTTATTGATTATCATGCCAAAGCAAAGCTGTTCCAATAGTCTGTATAGGTAAGCTTGAAGTTATGTTAGCTGTGGTCCTGTACTCGACCTTAGAACCAGAAATTTCTTATAGACCATCTGCATACAAGAAAATCTCTGGTGTATGTTTAGACAAATTGCAGCCTAGATTCAGATTGATGGTCAGAGCAGTAGATTGGAGAGTCCGTTTGATTATCTAAAGTTCTCAGAATTTTTGGGGTGAGTACAAAGCCCGAATGTCGCCATAGAAAGCCAGTAAGGAAAGTAGTAAAGTCGGACGGGGCCGACTATATGATACCCTTCACTGATGTACAATTTACTTAAAATCGGACGAAAGTATATATAGAAGCTATACCCAAATATGAAACGATTTCAACGAAACTTGTCACAGGTTAAGTTATATAGCTATATCTAAATCCCAACCGATTTTTACGAAACTTGGCATACAAAATTTTGTACTAAATTCAGTACGCTATGCAACATAAGAACTTTGGCACATTATTTAAATTAAATCAAACGAAAAAAATATATATAGATCTGAAACTTGGCAGACTTCGCTCTACGCTCAAACCAATACGTCATGCCATATTTCGTGCAAATGGAACGATATATAGGGACTTTGGTGCACCATTTATATGAAATCGGACGAAACTATATATGGGAGCTATATCTAAGTCAGGACTCAATTCAGTACGTTATGTCAAATTTCGTACAAATCGAAAGATATATAGGGACTTTGGTGCACCATTTACATGAAATCGGAAGAAACTATATATGGGAGCTATATCTAAATCTGGACCGATTTTCACGAAATTTGGCAGACATCATTCTAGACTTAATTCAATACGCTGTGCCAAATTTCATGCCAATCGAGAGACTTTGGTGCCCCATTATAGAGGGACTTTGGTGCCCCATTTACGTTAAATCGGACTTGGCACACATCATTATGGATCTAATTTAGTACTCTGTGCAAATCGAAAGATATAGAGGGACTTTGGTGCCCCATTTACCTTAAATCGGACGAAACTATATATGGGAGCTATATCTGAATCTGAACCGATTTTCACGAAACTTGGCACACATCATTATGGACCTAATTCAGTACTCTGTGCCAAATTTCATGCAAATCGAAAGATATAGACGGAATTTGGTGCCCCATTTACCTTAAATCGGACGAAAATATATATGGGAGCTATATCTAAATTTGAACCGATTTTTTCCCAATTTCAATAGGGTTCGTCCTTGGGCCAAATAATTGACCTATGCCAAATTTCATCCAATTTGGATCATAAATGCGACCTGTACTTTGTTTACAATTTAACATGAACAGACAGACAGACGGACGGACGGACATGCATAAATCGACTTAGAAAGTGATTCTATGCATATTCTCAAAAGGAACCATGTGTCTATCTCGTTTCCTTTTGCCTGTTACAAACGTATGCACAAAGACATAATACCCTGTACCGCAGTGTGGTGAAGAGTATAAAAAAAGGCTGGGAAGATCTATAGATGTAAGCTCTAAAGGGAATATTTTTAGATGAACTGATGGGTGGGGCTTCAAAATGGATAAGTCACATATGAGAGTTTTCAGACACCAACAGAAAATCAGTGGATTCATTGGCTAATTGATATGAAATATGTTCCTGAGTCTAGTTCGTCTTAATATGTGAGGAAATAAAAAAAGAAATCCTTATGATAATGATGGGGTAAATTTGATAACATTTTGAAGAGCAGATAAAATGCGAAAATAATAGAAACTTCAGTGGGAATTGTCGACAGAATTATACCTCTGTCTAGGGTTTGCGGAGATCTTCGGAATTATACACAGGTTTTAATATTAGAGGTTTAGGATTTAATGTTGTTGATATCAGAATAAAGGTCAGGCAGATTTTCTCAATTCAAACGTCGAATTCTTGATTGACTTGAGCAATCAATAATTACACGAAATATCCTCAAAAAGGTCATGTTTATTCGCTCACTAGAAGGCCTTTCCCGTGTAAAATTTCGTGATGTTCAGGTTATTTATGTGGTCTTTAGAGTGAAAAAAAAAAAACAAATTAATAGGTGACCAGAACCGAACCTGTAGATATAATGGACGAACACACATATCTAGATCGATTCAACTAGTTCAGATATGACGATGGATGTACTAACTGCTGGGTCTAGAAGTAATATTTCGTGGCATTACAAACTCTCGGGGCCACTCCAAATGCGAAGTGATTTTAACTCCAAAAATAAGTTAAGAAAGTTTCTATTCTATCCTAATTTTCAAATATGAAACTAATCATTCCATACCACACCTGTAATTCTTCCAAAAATTTTATTCACTTCCAAAACTTTCGGTAAACTCATCACAAACGTCAGCCATTGCAATGTAGACAGGCCTGATGCAAGCAAGCAGGCAACAAACGACACCATGGGCATGGGGGATATTGTTTGATATTTGAGTTTATGACTTGTTGTGTCTATCTATCGGCCATGCAATACTCTTACTCGATATGTGATGACTGATTATTGTCCACTATTCAGAACATAAAACACAACTAGTAAACGAATACCTACACAACTGCACATACACACACACTCCTACATATTTATGCCAATCATCATCATGCATAACCGACAGGCGAGGCTGGCAGTATTAGACAGTAAAAGGATTTTGTTTACTGAAGATTGTTTATATTTGCATGTGTATGTATACAGTTGTGTGTACGTATGTGTATATGGACAATATATGCGCTCCCACACACACTCACATGTATATGCCAAACAAAAATTGGCAAAAATGTTTTGTATGAATGTTGGATCTTTGAAGGACTTTAACTATCCATGGGTGGTAGATAGGGTGTGGTATTGAATGCCATCAAAAGTGTGGGTGGATGGGTATACCCTTGTTTACAGTATGGCGTATTTTTCAATGTAGATAACATTCAGAGAAAATATAATCATAATAACAACAGCAGCAACAACAACAACAAAACATCAGCAGCAGTAGTAGCATCATAACTACCAAACAACAATAGCAGTAATAATAACCCTAAGGCCATCTCCAAGTTCTATTCATTTGATTTTCAAACAATATCCTTGTGTATTGTATAGCTGCCAACGGATATGCAAGTGTGTGTGTATGTGTTTTCCATGTGTGCTTGTGTTCTCCCCTGGCAGCCATTCCCCGCACACCACCCCAAAAACCGCTATTCTCTCCTAACCATATATGGTCACGCTTATTTCTAAGCTGACCATGCTTATGAATTCACCATCCTCCACACATGGCCTAACGACGAACTAACGAACAATTGTTAAGCAGTTGTAGGGTCAGTTGTGTATTGTTTTTTGCCCGAACTTGTTGTCCAAGCTGTGGGACTTAGGCTGATTAACTTAAAATCCCCTAACTAGTTTTGCTGCTATTGATTGTTCGTACGTTCGTTTGTTTGTTCGCTTTGCCTGGTTCTGGCCAAATAGATAATTAAATTTTAATTACGAACTACACAAAATTGCCAAGAAGACAAGCGAAGAAGATTTGTTGCATCGCCATCCATTGACGATGTATGAAAATGAAGAGTGATTTCAGATAATCTTTAATTGCTGACAAAATGAGATTATAGAGGTAGGTCCCTGCCGAATGAAGATATGTGAAATTCAATTATTTTTAAAACTTGTATAACAGGTGACAGATAATTGAAATTAGCGTTTATAGCATGTCCTTTCCAAAAAATAAATTTATAAATCCACTTTTTTAGATGCTCGTAAAATATCCCTTTTAGGCGACCATTAAGAATATTCAAAAAAAAAAAAAATGTAAAAAAGTCGTTAAGTTCGACCGGACCGAACTTTTTATAAACTACACCACGTGGGACGCATTCAAAATCCCTTAAGTCGATCAGGTTGTTCATGCTCCCAAAAAATAGTGTTCCATATTATAGACGCTCTAGCTGGAAATTTTAAATGGGACTTTTTATGCTCTACACAGCTATGTTTTGAGGATATTATAGCTTAGTGTGGAGTTTGTAACGTTGCGGTATACCATTTAGTATACCGATCATCATATCTCGACTTGTTGAGTCAATCTAGATATGTGTGTCCGTGCGTTGTAAACACGATACAGACCACAGTTATGGCTCGGCTAAAGATAGATCGATTAATATTGTATTGTATTTCTAATCACTCTAGGAGCCACAAGTTTGACGAGAAAATCACGGAATTTTACACAGAGAAATAGGTCTGACCATGAAATAAGAGTGATTGTTTTGGGATCGTTAAATTTTTAGCGGTTCTAATGAACCTAGACTTTTGTTTGACAAGTGACAACATTTACATTCTTTGGCGTATATATTTAGTCCTGAAGGACATATATCTGAGAAGATTGATAACAATCTCCGATGTGGAAGTTATACGTAAATATAGATAGGGGTCTATCTATTCTGATATTGATTAGTATTTCCACACTAGAGGATGAAATTGTAGCGCTGATGTCTAGGAAACTAGGACGACGCACAGTGGGTTAGAATACCCTGTTTCCTTGGATTAATTAAAAAATTAAATTTTAAGTATCGTTAACATTTTTTGCACATGGTTAAAGTATATAAAATTCTACATCATTTGTCGTTGAAATTAATGTCAAAAGTGGACTGGTGTTTCAAAGTCAAACTTCATACAAATTTTTGTGCCAAAAAAGGCTGAAAAAAGTGAAAACGTTCCCGTAGAAAATTTTATTTATTTTAAAAAGTATTGTAAAAGTTAAACATTTTTCAACGGAACCATGAAGTTTAGGTTATTTTGCAAATACTTCGTTAACATTTGAGTATGAAATTGTGTTTGGAAGTGATTAAGATTTAGTTATTTATATTGAAAATGCCAAAAAAATTAATATTTTTATATTTTAAATGGATAAATAGTTATTATTCGTCCACATTCGTGTCAATAATTTTTGGTTTATATTAAAGAGGACATAAATCTGTATTATATTGCAAAATTTTACGCTGCCCTTTTGTGCCTTTTAGAAGCTATGCGTTGTTTAATACAAATGTTGTAGCAGTCAAATTAGCTAAAAGTCACATTGATCTCGTGGCTGGTGCTGTTGTTGAGTGTTGTGTTTTCTTGTTTTTCATGTTTTTTTTTCTAATTATTTTATTGTTGTTATTTTTGTTTCTTTTAATAATATTCTTTGTTACAATAATATTTTGTTTTTGTTTATTTTAATAATATTCATTGTTTTAACAAATAGTGATTGTGTTGTGCAGTTTCAAGTAGTCGGGTAAAAGCGTTCTTTATTAGCATTTTTTATAGGTACAAGTTCGAACGTTGTTGTTTATAATCGTCGAAGCTTATGATGAATTCGAGCGCTCAAACAATGAATGACAAGATGACATTTTTAGCTAAAGAAATCAAAAAAAAACGCACCAAAACGCTAGAAAAATCTGCCGAAATAACAAAAATATATGTTAATTTAATAAAAATGCACGTGTCGGTTATAGCTGTATCCAGTGGCCATGAGATTAATAATGAAAAATTTCAAATATATGCACACAATACAGGACGACTTTTTGTTGAAACGTATCCTTTGTATAATATGCCTACCACTTTGCACAAGTTTTTTATTCACGGACCCGAAATTGTGTCAAATGCCCTTTTACATATTGAGCAATTATCAGAAGTTGGTGATGCTGCGGACAGAGGTGGCCTGTGAGAAACAGTGACGTAAATGACATACACCCACTCAAAACCATTATGTTTTTTATAAAATGGCTATTAACATTTATCGAGTTGGAAATAACGTATGCTTTACTCAAATTCATATCGAATATCAAAATTTTTTTCTTAAAAAAAATTCGGAATTTTTTATCAGTTCTAGTAAAGAATAGCCAGATATACAGTAAAAATAATATATGTTCTTGAAAATGACTGTATATGGTGATAATATTGAAATAAATGACGTTTACTACATTTTATACACGTATGTGTCGTTTTCGACGTTTACACCTTTTTGACAGTCGAAAACCTGAAAATTCGTCATACGGACCATCCCCGGCTGCGGATGATGACGATGTGGATGATTAACTTTAAGATGTATAAAATTCAATGTTTAAGTTATCATATTGTACTCCTTGCACTATATACCTACACTGATATTTGGCACTACTTAATAAAATTATACTCAAATATACTTAGAAAACATTTTTTTTAACTTATTTAAATGGTATTAACTGAAAAATAAAGAAAAAACATTCTAACATAGCTTCTCTGATTTGATCCAAGAAAACATGGTACTCTAACCCACTGTGCGACGCCTATAATTTCGATGATTATCATTCGACATTTCGAACAGACAACTTCATTTTTCCTCCTCGCACTAGAAGCCACATTTATCACCCGACCATCACAACAACAGTCAACTAATTTGAATGGCTGCCAATATATGGCAGGTCAAATGAACCAAACCTTTTATGTGTATTTTTTTAATATCGCGAAATCTTGCCAAGGCTAAAAATATAGATCCGCAGAAACTTATAGCCAAGTGGTAGTAGAGGGTACATACAAGAGATGTTAATATATATAATATCCTGTTGATAGAATAGGTATATAATCTTTGGAGGACCATTGAGATGCAATCGGACGAAATTAAATGTACTATCTAGATAGATATTTGAACCAATTGAAAAAAAAAATCTCATACGCCTCTTGGATCTTGGCCCTTTGGGCTATGTTCTCGTTTATGAAATAAAATTGAAACCAGTAAGGAAAGTAGTAAAGTCGGACGGGGCCGACTATATGATACCCTTCACCACTATGGGTATATTAAACAGGACTATTAGCATGAAATTGGATGAAATAAAATATGTGATATTTATCTAAATGTGAATCTACGTAGATCTATCCATAAAGTATGTAAATCGACATCAAACATAATACATAATTCTATGCTCAATTTTGTACGTTGTGCAAAATTTGATGTCAAACTGACTAACATGAGGAGTTTGATGCCCAATTTACTTGAAATCGGGCGAAAATATATATGGAAGCTCTATCCAAATATTAAGCGATTTCAAACAAACTTGTCACAGGATAGGTTATACTAATTTCAGAACGTTTTGTTCCTATTGGTTCCTTGGTGCGTCAATTACTTAAAATCAATCTATAATAAAAGGGAGCTATATCTAAATCTGGACGCAGACATCACTCTAGGCTCAATTCAGTACGTTATGCCAAATTTTGTACATAACGAAAGATATATAGGGACTTTGGTGCAACATTTACATGAAATCGGACGAAACTATATTGGGAGCTATATCTAAATCTGGACCGATTTTCTCGAAAGTTGGCAGACATCATTCTAGGCTCAATTCAGTACGTTATGCCAAATTTCATGCAAATCAAAAGATATATAGGGACTTTGGGGCACCATTTTCATGAAATCGGACGAAACTATATATGGGAGATATATCTAAATCAGGACCGATTTTCATGAAACTTGGCAGACATCATTCTAGGCTCAATTAAGTACGTTATGCCACATTTCGTGCAAATCGAAGGATATATAGGGACTTTGGGGCACCATTTATATGAAATCGGACGAAACTATATATGGGAGCTATATCTAAATCTGGACCAATTTTCTCGAAACTTGGCAGACATCATTCTGGGCTCAATTCAGTACGTTATACCAAATTTCGTGAAAATCGAAAGATATATAAGAACATTAGGGCACCATTTACATGAAATCGGACGAAACTATATATGGGAGCTATATCTAAATCTGGACCAATTTTCACGAAAATTGGCAGACATCACTCTAGGCTTAATTCAGTACGTTATGCCAAATTTCGTGCAAATCAAAAGATATATAGGGACTTTGGGGCACCATTTATATGAAATCGGACGAAACTATATATGGGAGCTATATCTAAATCTGGACCAATTTTCACGAAACTTGGCAGACATCACTCTAGGCTTAATTCAGTACGTTATGCCAAATTTCGTGCAAATCAAAGGATATATAGGGACTTTGGGGCACCATTTACATGAAATCGGACGAAACTATATATGGGAGCTATATCTAAATCTGGACCGATTTTCACGAAAATTGGCAGACATCATTATAGGCCTAAATGATTAGCCTGTACCAAATTTCGTGCAAATCGAAAGATATATATGGACCGTTTACATTAAATCTGTTAAATATATATATGGGAGCTATATCTAAATCTGAACCGATTTTTCCCAATTTCAATAGGGTTCGTCCTTGGGCCGAATAAGTGACCTATGCCAAATTTCATCCAATTCGGATCATAAATGCGACCTGTACTTTGTTTACAATTTAACATGGACAGACAGACAGACGGACGGACGGACATGCATAAATCGACTTAGAAAGTGATTCTATGCATATTCCCAAAAGGAACCATGGGTCTATCTCAATTATTTTTGCCTGTTACAAACATATGCACAAAGACATAATACCCTGTACCACAGTGTGGTGAAGGGTATAAAAAAAACCAGTAAGGAAAGTAGTAAAGTCGATTTTGTAAGTTGTGCAAAATTTGATGTCAATCAGACTAACATGAGGAGTTTTATACCCAATTTACTTGAAATCGGGCGAAAATATATATGGAAGCTCTATCCAAATATTAAGCGATTTCAAACAAATTTGTCACAGGTTAGGTTATACTAATTTCAGAACGTTTTGTTCCTATCAGCCTATTGGTTCCTTGGTGCGTCAAGTACTTAAAATCAATCTATAATAAAAGGAAGCTATATCTAAATCTGGACCGATTTTCACGAAACAAGACAGACATCACTCTAGGCTCAATTCAGTACGTTATGCCAAATTTCGTGCAAATCGAAGGAAATATAGGGACTTTGGTGCACCATTTAAGTTAAATCGGACGAAAATATATACGGAAGCTATATCTAAATCTTGACCTATTTTCACGAAACTTGGCAGACATCATTCTACGCTCAATTCAGTAAGTTATGCCAAATTGCGAGCAAATCGAAAGATATATAGGGATTTTGGGGCACCATTTACATGAAATCGGACAAAACTATATATGGAAGCTATATCTAAATGTGGACCGATTTTCTCGAAACTTAGCAACATCATTCCAGGCTCAATTCAGTACGATATGCTAAATTTCGTGCAAATCGAAAGATATATAGGATCTTGGTGCACCATTTACATTAAATCGGTCAGAAATAGATATGGGAGCTATATTTAAACCTGACCCGATTTTCAGGAAACTTAGCACACATCATTCTAAGCTCAATTCAGTACGCTATGCCAAATTTTGTGCAAATCGAAAGATATATAGGGACTTTGGTGCACCATTTACATGAAATCGGACGAAACTACATATGGGAGCTGTATCTAAATCTGGACCGATTTTAAAAATCTGAACGGATTTCACCAAACCTTATCACACATAATTTTTTCCTCAATTGCATTCGCCCCGCAAAATTTTGCTTAATCGGACAATTCCGAAAAAATCGAAAGAAAGATCTGCCAAATTTCGTTTAAATCGAAAAGGTGCACCATTTATATAAAATCAAACAAAAATATATATAAGACCTATATTAAAATCTGATATTTGCTTCCTCAATTGCATTCGCCCAGAAGACATCAATCTAGGCCTAATTCAGTACTCGGACCAATATTGGGAGTTTGGTGCATCACTCACATAAAATCGGACGAAACTATTAATGAGAGCTATATCTAAATCTAAACCGATTTTAACAAAACTTCGCAGACATCAATCTAGACCTAATTTAGTACTGCGTGCAAAATTTTGTCTCAATCGGACAAATATTAGGAGTTTGGTGCGTCATGTACATAAAATGGGACGGAACTATATATGGGAGCTTAATCTAAATCTGAACCGATTTTAACAAAACTTCGCAGACATCAATCTGAACACAATTCAAAAGTCTGTGCAAAATTTTGTCTCAATCGGACAAATATTGGGAGTTTGGTGTATCAATCACAAGAAATCGGACGAAACTATATATGGGAGCTATATCTAAATCTAACTGATTTTGTCCAATTTATGTTAAGTGAAGTGTGCCAAATTTCATCCAAATCGGATCATAAATGCGACCTGTACTTTGTTCACAAAAATACATGGACGGACAGACGCACATGCGTATGTCGACTCGTAAAGTGATTCTAAGCATATTCTCAAAAGGAACTATGGGTATATCTCGATTCCTTTTGCCTGTTACAAACAGTGTGGTAAAGGGTATAAAAATATTTTTTAAACATCCTCCCTTACGGATTATCCTTTCGAAATATCTTTCAAAGTCCAGGCCTTGGAAAAATATTCTTTAAAAGTCCAAAATTCCTTAAAGGTGGCACTTTGAAAATTGTTCCACAAATCCTCTGACATACCACTAAACTTTCCATTACAAGCGACGCAATTGAAAACATCCCTCACCACCATTTGACCATTTCCCAACATTTAGCGACAAATCACTAAAATGTCCAACAGATTAGATGGAAAAAGTCTCTGGAGGAAAGTGGTTTATTGAATGTCAATATTTTTTTGCAGTGTCCTTTTTACTTGTTTTAAGTGTGGTCAACTGGCAAGATGGTTCCATCAACAATTGAATGGTGGTGGAATTGCAAAAAATACAAACACACACACTCTCTCTTACACTGAAGGATAACAAAAACAACGAAATATACACATACATGAAACATCAGTGTTGACAAATCCCACAAAAGTAATTTGCATGTCCACGCCATTGTTTTATGGTTTTGTGTGATATTTCTTTCGATGCTTTCGTTGTTATTTTTTCGGTATTCGCCAAAAAAAAGGAAACAAAAAATACAACGAAAAACAATGCAAAACCAAACGAAACTGTAACGAATGTCCAGCGAGAGTTCTTTAGAGAATTGCACAGCCAAGACCATCAACACCATCAATTCCAGCGGCTGTTCAGTTCAGTGTGTGAATTTTAATTTCTCCTCATAACAAAAACAACAACAACAGCAGCGGGAACGGCAACGACAACGGCAATATCCCCAAAGAAATCGGCGAAGAAGACGGTGGCTGTGGCAAAGGAAGACAAGAACCATTAAGATTCGCATATATGGATGGATTTACTGAAACCCATTACACAAATGTATGCAACACCGAGCCGAGTAAAGCCACTAACTTGGCCATAACAATGGCTGTAAGCATAAAAATCCACTAGGCCGTCATCGTCGTCCTCGTAGTCGTACATTTAAAAGCCGGAAAGCATTTTAAAACTCCCACTGGCTCTTGTGTTCCGGTTTTTTCTCACCAGACCGTGTTGTTGTAAACTAACAAAACAACAATCGGCCACATTTGGCTGAACAGCGCTCCAAAAGTGCTAAAGACTGAATTTACTTCATCGATGATGGTCATTGCAAGTCAATGGGCAAAAAAAAAGTTTACATGAAAAATGGAATATGCTACAATGCAAAAGGAAAATTGCAGAAGTGGAAGAAAATCTAATGGACATACATACATAGTGAAAGAAAGGAATTAACTCACTTCGAAGTTGTAGTAATGGAAAATATCCCATGAGGATTTTTGTGGTTTAAGATACACTCGACTATATTCTAAACCAACGTGAATATCATTAAACGATGTTGCTGGATATTGGTATGGTCCTCACACAAAGGTCCTGATAGTATAGGTCCATATTTTTTAACAAGAGGTCCCGACTGATTTTTGGTATTTTGAACAGCTAGGACTCATTTTTCCAATATGGAATTTTGAATTTAATAGGTTGCACATAGTTCCTTTTGCAAACATGTAATGTGGTTCTTTCTTGTAGACAAAATACAGGACGCATTTATGATCCGAGCTGGATAAAATTTTATACAGCACATTTATTTGGCCTAAGGACAAATCCCATTGAAATTAAGAGAAAACTTTGCATATTGATTAGAGACTACAATGATGTGTGTTAACTTTATTGAAATCGATTCAGATTTCGATATAGGTCCTTTATATATGTTCGTGGATTTGATGTAAATAGACACTGAACTCCCATGGTATGTCTGATAATGACAAAATTTGGAATACCGTACTTTATTGAGTCTCAAATGACGTGTGTTATGTTCTGTTGAAATCAGTTCAGATTTATATTTACCTTGCATATATATATATATTCCTCATTTAAATTTCGTACCATGTAATAAATAGTCCGATGTGGGTGACTTAGTGAGCCTGCGATGCGGTGTATTAAAATTTCTGTAAACCCGGTTTATATGTTTATATAGTTACGATATCTATTTAAAAAAAAGCACCTAATACTCAACTATTGTTCGATTGTACAGCGCGCCGAAATAAGGCCTGTCAATTCTCCTTCAAATCGAACCAGATATACATATAGCTCTCGCATGATCTAGGTAACCAGTTGATATCGCCACGACGAAAAATAAGCGAACAGGAAATATCTCTTGCAATTAAACCATATTCGGTCGAGTTATGTGGCATGTGGAACCGTTTTGTATGACCATAAACCCTCGAGTGGCAGTCGGTCCATCGTAGAAAAAAGTCCTTCCTTTACGAAGAAGTAATGTCCAGTCACAGCCGGCCTGTCTGTTTGGCCGGCTGGTTCGCACGACAACTCTCGTAATATTTCTTCAATGTTCTAGCCCTAGTTCGAAGATGGGAAATGTCGGCTCACTCTTTCTGGTAGCTAGAACCACCAATGTTGCTAAAAATTAATTTTATAATATCATGCGAACGGAATATCCATAGGTGTCAGAAGATGGGATCATTGGTCCCCTCCTTCTGGTACCTCCCCCATAAAGGGTGAAGTTTTCAATATTTTTTAATCCAATATTAAGCTAACGGACATTTCGATTTAATCCAAACTTCTTTCAAACTCATATTAAGTTCGAAGGTGGGGAAAATCAGTCCACGTCTTCTGGTACCACCCCCACAAAATGTTTTATATCATGTGAACAAATCATCAAATTCAAACCAAACTTTCAACTACCTAATATTTTAATCATGACTGTATATTGTTTGGAGATGGGACTTATCGATCCACTCCTTCTAGTACCTCCCACACAAAGGGTCAAATTTTTGTAACTTTGTAAATCCTTTATGAAACAAGCCTAATATCCAAATTTTATCCAGACTTTGCACATCTTAACATTTTTACCTAGACTAGATCTAGTCCAAAGATGTGACTCGTCGGTCCACATCTTCTGGTACCTCACCCACAATTAGTCAACATTTTGAACATTTGTTAATGCATGAATATAAAGATCGTAATATTTCTTTCAAACATGATTCCAGTTGGAAGATGGGACCCATCGTTCCACTCGGTTTAGTACCTCCAACACAAAATGTTTTAAATACAACTGAATATTAATTTTATAAAATTTTGCGAACGGGCTACCCGATTTGTACAGCCTAATACTTATACCAAGACTGTAAAATGATGAACGATGGGTCTTATCGTTCAACTCCTTCTAATAACTCCACCACAAAGCATCAAAAACTTGAAAACTTCTACACATCATATTGGGATAACGGAACACCCAATTTCATCCAAATTTGACACATAGTAATACATTTACTTTACATAGATCAAGCTTGGAATGGAACCCGTGGAACCCCTTCTGTTATCTTCTCCACAAAGTGTCAACATTTTGAAAATTTGTTAACACAGTGCAACAAATTTAAATTTTCTGGGTAAATATCGGGAAATTGCAAAAATTATGAAAGAGGGGTCTAAAAATAGAAGACTCGTGTATCGGCATTTTGAAATTTTACGTCGGGAGGTAGCCTAAAAAAGAGGTGCAATATTGCCCCTTTCGTAGTCATTTTAAAACAATAAGGAAATTTCAAAAATCGACGGGGCCAAGTATATGATACCCTACACTATTTTTGGTACCTACAAGAAATGATAACATGTACAATACACTGTAGATAGAGGAGACATAGCATCGTTGGAATACCATTTAAAATTAATCGGGCGAAATTAAATTTGTGATCTACATATATATTTGAACCAATTAAAAAAACCATACATATAATATTCGGAAATATATGAAATATTGTATATCAATCCGGCCGACCTGGATACTTTGGTACACCATTTATATGAAATCCGTCGAAAATATATATGGGAGCTATGTCTAAATCTGAACCGATTTCAACAAAACCTCCCATACGCCTATATATCTATTTTCTCAGACATAAAACTGGGCTCAATACAGTATCTTGTGAAGAAATTAGTTTCAATGGGACAAATATTAGGAGTTTGGTGCACCTTTTACATAAAATCAGACGGAATTATATGTGGAAGCTATACTTAAATCTGCACTGATTTCAGCAAAACTTTGCACACATCAATCTCGACCTAATACAGTACGCTGTGCAAAATTGTGTCTCAATATGACAAATATTTGGAGTTTGGTGAATAATTTGAAGAAAATCGGAAGAAAGTATACATGGGAGCCATATTTAAATCTGAACCGATTTTCTGCAAATTTAATAGGGGTTGACCTTGGACCAAATAAGTAGCATGTGCCAAATTTCATCTAATTCGGATCATAAATGCAACCACTACTTTATTTACAATATAAAATGGACTGACGGACATGCATATATCGACTCAGAAAGTGATTTTATGTATATTCTCAAAAAGAATCTTCGGCATATCACGTTCCTTTTTGCCTGTTACAAATATTAGCACCAAGACATAATACCCTGTATCACAGTGTGCTGAAGACACAGAAGTGTAAATGGCATTAAGTGTAAATGGAACGCCCAAGTTCACAAGTATGTCGGTACGCCCAAGTTAACAAGTATCAAAACTAACACACCAACTCTGACACCTCCAACCAAGGTTTTTGAACACTTCCACAGCATCTTCTGGCGAGGAAAACACATACAAGTTTTTGTTGTGTACCATACGGAATTGTCCGACTGTCATATGTAGCTCAAACGGAACATCCGCCACATTACCCGTTCTGTCGAAGAAACAGTCGGTTATTCCACTTGCATTATTGGTTTACGCACGCCACCAATGTTCTGTGCCACAACAGCCATTTTAAGATGACCTTCGTATTTGGACCATATATAGGATAATACAAGTCAGACATACGACAAATTGTAAAACGTAATGAACTTTTTGAATGAAAATGTCAGACGGAGATGTAGCACTCGTACTACAGAAAATTCGAAAATATTATTAAACTCTTGGTGGGCCTTCAACAGGGATCGATTTTCGCATTACACTTAGCACTTACCATTGGAGATATTATTCTCGTAAACTTACCTAGAAATATAGAAATATTAATATTAATTTAAAATTAATCTTTTATCATTATTATATCTGTATACATTTTTATACCCTACACAACTATGTTGTCAGGGTATTATAGCTTTCTGCAGCCCCAAGAGTTTGTAACGCCGCGAAATATTGGTCCTAGACCCACCTTTAAGTATACCGATCGTCATATCTCGACTAGCTGAGTCGATCTAGACATGTGTGTCCGTCCGTCCGTCTGTCCATTATAATTTGTAAACACGATACAGGCCACAGTTATGGACCAATCTTCACGAAATTTTGCATGTAGGATGGGTTCTGGTCAATGAAGACCCCTATTGTTTTAAAGATCGGTTAATATTGAGGCGATGAAATGGACCAAATACTTTATTTTTGTCGGTTTTTCTGGTCTTTCCAGAGGCCGCAAAGAATAAGCATGCCTGTTTTTATAAAGATCGGTCAATATTTAGCGAGTCAAATGGACCCTAACTTTTGTGTGAAAAATGACAAAATTTGTATTCTATAGCGTATATACTTACCACGAGAAGTTGATAGTATATCCAAGAGGAGCAATACGTAGCTTAATACCAAGGTATACATATAG
>NW_026879228.1:0-26926 GCF_032173495.1 Musca vetustissima
TCATAATTCCCCAAAAGTAACCTTAATAAAGCCTGCATACCAACTACATATCAAACACCGTCAACCTCAATACATTGCACACATCTATGTCATAAAAACAACATTAAAAAAAATTGATCCCTGGGACATGGATAATAAATGTGACTATTGGCATAACGATGATGAAGATTGCATCATGATATCCAAACACATCTTAGCTTTCTTTATTTTTGCTTCAGCTTTATGGCTCTAAACTACAAGTGTGGTATGCATACATTTTTTTTATTCAACATTAAACAATTAAAGTAATCAAACTACTCTTTCACTTGCATTACCCCATTTTTTCTGTAGAACACCCATTCACAGACACCCAGTGTGTATGACCATTTCAAACAAGTGTACACCAAATGAAAGCTGGCGAACAGATGACGACGACGATTCGTGATTCTACTTAACATCGATTGACCTTAACAGATTAGTAAAACATTTGCGGTTATTAAAGAAAATGAACCACACACAATACCCACAACGACACAAATTGCATAAAACCCGATAAGAAATAGTATTCCAACAAAAGAATGTCATAACGATTTTTTTTTGTAGAAGGAAAGCTTAAGAATTTGCTCTTTTCATGCGTAGTCATAAAAAATATTGAACCCTGAAAGTATTGGGATATATCTGTATGTGTTGTTCTTCGGCCCTGGTTCATTGTTCATCTACATATTAATTTGTTGTAATGCGTAGAAAACCTCATAAAAATCATAAAAATTTGTTATTGTTTTTTTCTTTACAACAATTTAACAATGAATATCTGTGTAGATATCGTCATTATTCATAGTAAAGGGTTATATAATAAGGGCTGAATTGTTTTTTGTCTCCTGTACTCATATTTGAGTATAGCTCCATTAGTTTCCTCCGATGGTGCACCAAGGATGCTACATATGTCCAATTGACACAAAAGTCTGGAATATCATGCGTCACGTTTGGTTTAATTCCAATCTGATCTGATTTTCTTATAAATATTGCACGAAAATGGAATGGAATCAATTTTGATTACGACAACCTGACGGCTTGGACCTCAATGTCTCAATCTTCTATATTATTTTTGTCATTACATTTTCCAAAAGTTTTTAAGTTCTAACGAAATAACCCTTTCACATATCACAACAATTATATTTTCATTACATTATTCATATGTATGTTTATGTGTTTTTTTTTCAGCAATCACCATCACCATACCAGTAGCATCTCATATCGTTTTTTTTACAATCACTACTTCATCATCATCGTCATCACCATTTCCATTTATAATAATAATAATAATGAACTCTACCAATCATCATCAACACTTTATTAATGATCATTATTATTGCACAGTATCGTTTGTTGTTGTTAATTTGGCTTATGACGTCTATTGTGTGTGATCGATCGATGGGAAGGCGTATCGCGTCTTCAAAAGAACGAGAGGGATGTTCCAATGGGAGAGTTCTCCAATAGTTAAGAAATAAATTTTAATTGTTTAAAAAGAAAACGACGACATTTGAATGTGTTACAGTCACTAGGTCGCATTTTGTGACGCAAATTGTCAATTTTAGTTAGAATATGAATTAATTTCTAAGTTGATATGGGTGAAGTCACATCCAAATGTATATGCATATGTACATAAGTAGTGTGGTGTGTATGAATATTACAGTTAGTTATAAATGACATTGTTTTCGTATATGTATTGAAATTTAAGATTTAAAAGTTAAAATTGTAATTATATAGTCCTTTGTTAGCAATGTGACAGTAAAGGTTACAATTCACAAGTGAAGAAATCTGCATCGACCAAGAACGACATGTAATGGACAAACAATAATGATTTTTTCAGAAGGCCTCAATCAATAGAGAGGATATCTTAATCGTCAATAAATCGGTCTTGAATCCTTAATAATATCTACAGAGGTTCGGACTACGAATTAGCATTGAGGAAGTCTAGAAAGGACGTACACAGGGACCTGAAGCGAAAGACTATCTGTAGACCGTATTAGTAAAGACGTAGTCTCCTGTTAGCCATTAGGTTTTGAAAGCTTATATTTTTTAGGGAAGAAGTCTTCATCGTTAGTGAAAGGTCCTTATAGAGGCGTGCATATATAGATATTTGAAGGACCATCGGAATAGGTAGACTGCTATTTTTTTATACCCTTCACCACACTGTGGTACAGGGTATTATGTCTTTGTGCATATGTTTGTAACAGGCGAGATAGACACATGGTTCCTTTTGAAAATATGCATAGAATCACTTTCTGAGTCGATTTATGCATGTCCGTCTGTCCGTCCATGTATTTTTGTTAGCAAAGTACAGGTCGCATTTGTGATCCGCTTTGGATAAAAATTGGCACAGTTTACTTATTTGGCCCAAGGACAAACCCTATTAAAATGGGGAAAAATCGGTTAAGATTTAGATATAGCTCCTATATATATTTTCGTCCGTTTTTAGGTAAATGGTACACCAAAGTCCGTATATAATCTTAGATTTGCACGAAATTTTGCATAGGATTCTGAATTAAGCTTAGAACGATATGTGTTAAATTTCGTTAAAATCAGTTCAGATTTAGATATAGCTCCCATATATATTTTCGTCCGATTTTAGGTAAATAGTGCACCAAAGTCCCTATATATCCTTCGATTTCCACGAAATTTGGCTCAGCATTCTGAATTAAGCCTAGAACGATGTGTGCCAAGTTTTGTTGGAATCGGTTTAGATTTAGATAGAGCTCCCATATATATTTTCGTCCGATTTTATGTAAATGGTGCACCAAAGTCCCTATATATCCTTCTATTTGCAAGAAATTTGGATTTATAAGTAAATGACGAACTCAAGATGAGGCCGAACATGTGACAAGTTTTGATGAAATCGGTTTAAATTTCGATATTTTGCTTTTAATTTATTTCCATAATTTTGTCCCATTGTAAGAAGCAACTCTATATCTGACCAAAATTTAGTATACGTTGCAGAATGACATGTTTAATTTCATGTTAATGGTCCTTCAAAAATGCGACGTCTGTCAGGATCCCATCTATTGAATATACCCAAAGTGATGAAGGGTATCTTATAGTCGGCCCCGTCCGACTTTACTACTTTCCTTACTGGTCTTTTTTTTTGTAAATCGGATGAAAATACATTGAATTAAATCTAGACCTGAACAGATTTCAAACCCATACACTATGCAATATTCTATGTTAGGCGAACCAACATAGACTCATCGGTGCACCATTTGCATGAAATCGAACGGAAATATATGTGGGAGCTATACCTAAATCTGAATCGAATTCAACAAAACTTCGCATACTTCAATTTGGACTTAATTCAGTATGCTGTGCAAAACTTTGTCCCCACGGGAAAAATGTTGAGAATTTGGTGCACCATTCTCATAAAATCGGACGAAAATATATATGGGAGTTATATCCTAATCTGAACCGATTTTCTCCCATTTCAATAGGGTTCGTCCTGAGGTCAAATAAGTGACCTGCGCCAAATTTCGTCCAAATCGGCTTATAAATGCCACCTGTACTTTGCTCACAAAAATGCTATGCCTAAACGTGGGCCGATTAAGCCCATCTCCGAACTTAAACTGTTTGCATACAAAATAAAACTATATGCAACAATTCGTTTAGAGGCTAGAGTGATTACAAGAGGCAGACGGACAGACAGACAAGCAATTCGAGCCGATTCAAATGAAAGCAGTAAGGAAAGTTGTAAAGTCGGACTGGGCCGACTATATGATACCCTTCATCATTTTGGGTATGTTCTACATAAGAAGGAACATACTCATATCTTTCTAAAACCTATGATAAATTGCATTTCATTCGTGCAGATTTAGAGTTGTTTGTCAACAGAACGCATTAACGTCATTCAAGTCTGAATTTGATACGTTGTGCAAAATTTCGTGTTAATCGGACAAACATTAGGAGTTTGGTGCACCATTTATGTAAAATCAGACGAATACGTATGCATATGTGGGAGCTCTATCGAAATCTAAATCGATTTTTCCGAAACTTACCACACATCATTCTAGACTCAATTCAGTATACTATGCCAAATTTCGGGCAAATCGAAATTTGGTGCACCATTTACATAAAATCTGATGAAAATATATATGGGAGCTATATCTAAACCGATTTTCGCGAAACTTAACATACATCACTCAAGACTTAATTCAATACGCTATGCCAAATTTCGTGCAAATCGTAGATATATCTAAATATTTATGAGAGCTATATACAAATCTGAACCTATTTTCTCGAAACTTACCACTCATTATTTTAGACTCAATTCATAAAGCTCCCAAATCGAGGGATATAAAGGCACCAGATATGTCTAATTCTGACCCGATTTTCACGAAACTTAACACACGTCTCTCTGGACTTTATCCAGTACGCTATGCAAAATTTCGTGCAAATCGAAGTATAAAAATGGACTTTGGCGCATTATTTACCTAAAATCGGACGAATATATATATGGGAGCTATATCGATTTTTCCGAAACTTACCACACATCATTCTAGACTCAATTCAGTATACTATGCCAAATTTCGGGCAAATCGAAATTTGGTGCACCATTTACATAAAATCTGATGAAAATATATATGGGAGCTATATCTAAACCGATTTTCGCGAAACTTAACATACATCACTCTAGACTTAATTCAATACGCTATACCAAATTTCGTGCAAATCGTAGATATATATAGGGACTTTGGTGCACTATTTACTTAGATCGGAAGAAAATATTTATAAAAGCTATATACAAATCTGAACCTATTTTCTCGAAACTTACTCATTATTTTAGACTCAATTCATAAAGCTCCCAAATCGAGGGATATAAAGGCACCAGATATGTCTAATTCTGACCCGATTTTCACGAAACTTAACACACGTCTCTCTGGACTTTATCCAGTACGCTATGCAAAATTTCGTGCAAATCGAAGTATAACCAGTAAGGAAAGCAGTAAAGTCGGACGGGGCCGACTATATGATACCCTTCACCACTTTGGGTATATTCAACAGGTGAATCATAACAGACGTCGAATTTTTGAAGGACCATTAACATGAAAATGGATCCATAAACATGTCATTCTGTAACCTACACTAAAGTTTTCATTTGGTCAGATATAGGGTTGCTTCTTACAATGGGACAAAATTATATAAAGCAATGTAAAGGAAATGTATTACAGTAACTACAGTTCATTGTACCAATTGTGTGGAAATCAGACAAACTTTGGGTCTTTAGTGCACAATTTACACACACTCGGAAGAAAAAATATATAGGAGCTATATCTAAATCTGAACCGATTTTCACGAAACTTAACACACATAATTCTAGACCTTATTCATTACGCAATACCAAATTTCGTGCAAATCGAAATATATATAGGGACTTTGGTGCAACATTTACATTAAATCGGACAAAATTACATATGGGAGCTATATCTACATCTGGGCCGATTTTCAGTAAACTTAACACACATCATTCTAGACGTAATTCATTACGATATGCCAAATTTCGTGCAAATCGAAGGATATATAGGGACTTTGGCGCACCATTTACATAAAATCGGACGAAACTATATATGGGAGCTATATCTAAATCTGGACCGATTTTCTCAAAACTTTGCAGACATCACTCTGGGCTCAACTCAGTACGTTATGCCGAATTTCGTGCATATCGAAATATATATAGGGATTTTGGTGCACCATTTACATGAAATCGGACGAAACTATATATGGGAGCTATATCTAAATCTGGACCGATTTTCTCGAAACTTCGTAGACATCATTCTAGACTCAATTCAGTACGTTATGCCCAATTTCGCGCAAATCGAAAGATATATAGCGACTTTGGTGCACCATTTACATGAAATCGGACGAAACTATATATGGGAGCTATATCTAAATCTGGACCGATTTTCACGAAACTTGGCAGACATCATTCTAGACCTAAATGATTAGGCTGTACCAAATTTCGTGCAAATCGAAAGATATATAGCGACTTTGGTGCACCATTTACATGAAATCGGACGAAACTATATATGGGAGCTATATCTAAATCTGGACCGATATTCTCGAAACTTGGCAGACACCACTCGAGGCTTAATTCAGTACGTTATGCCAAATTTCGTGCAAATCGAAAGATATATAGGGACTTTGGGGCACTATTTACATGAAATCGGACGAAACTATATATGGGAGCTATATCTAAATCTTGACCGATTTTCACGAAACTTGGCAGACATCATTCTAGACCTAATTCATTATGCTGTATATAGGGACCGTTTACATTAAATCGGTCAAATATATATATGGGAGCTATATCTAAATCTGAACCGATTTTTCCCAAATTCAATAGGGTTCGTCCTTGGGCCAAACAAATGAGCTGTGCCAAATTTCATCCAATTCGGATCATAAATGCGACCTGTACTTTGCTCACAAAAATACATGGACAGACAGACAGACAGACGGACGGACGGACATGCATAAATCGACTTAGAAAGTGATTCTATGCATATTCTCAAAAGGAACCATGTGTCTCTCTCGTTTCCTTTTGCCTGTTACAAACATATGCACAAAGACATAATACCCTGTACCACAGTGTGGTGAAGGGTATAAAAATGGACTTTGGCGCATTATTTACCTAAAATCGGACGAATATATATATGGGAGCTATATCTAAATCTGAACCGATTTTCACAAAATTTAACACACATCGTTCTAGACATTATTCAGTACGCTATGCCAAATTTCGTGCAAATCAAAGGATATATAGTTACTTTGGTGCACTATTTACCTAAAATCGGACGAAAATATATATGGGAGCTATATCTAAATCGGAACCGATTTTCACGAAACTTAACACACATCGTTCTAGACTTAATTCAGTACGCTATGTCAAATTTCGTGGAAATCGAAAGATATATAGGTACTTTGGTGCACCATTTACCTTAAATCGAAAATATATCTAAATCTGAACCATTGAATACCTCAGCTCCGAAATATCTTCAGAGAGATAATGAGGCAACAGCACCGACCTAACCTACACCCATTCATAATACATTCATGGATCTTGCAAACTACTCTTTTTCGATTATGATTACTAAAGAATGTAGCACCCATTAATTTATTGATCATGATGATCATCGTAGTCGTCATCATCCACATCAGTTACCCCCTTTTCACCACACTGGATTGAAAGATTTCTTTGTTGTTAAGCTTAATAGGCTTAATTGGTGCGATTTAATTAAAATCATTTCATTTACTTTCTTCTTCTTTTTCTCGGTTCATTTTTGTGGTACATGTTTTCTTCTTCTTCTTCAGAAATTTCTTCTTTAGCCACATGATGACATTTACGCCCGTCTTCATTCCAGCAACGACTTCGTGAATTCTTTGCGCTGCCACAGATGGGCGAACGCGCATATCACCACGATTTGTGTGAATTGTCAGCGTGTACGTACGAGCGCTTAATTTATATCCATTCTTCACGATTTGTAGCGGTGGTCGGCGTCGCCATCCCAAGTCATTCGCAGATAATTGTCATTGGTATCAATATCTATTCCAAGTTTTTTGTGTGGTTACATTTAATAAAAAATACACCACACAGTCATAAAAACGAAATATAAACTGAGAAGAAGAAGAAAAAATAAACGCCAGTTGTAGAGCAACTGGCAAATGGAGAAAATCTATATCTATGACTGTGCTGCCTGCCTGGTTGGCTGCTTACTTCTAGTACCACTGAATGCAGCAGTAACTCGGTTGGACAGACACATGTACGTACCCTGTCGTTTGGTGTGAGATCATTAATGTCATGTGTGAAATGATTGATCAATGAAACAATTTGTTCAAATGTATGTATGCTATTTGTAAGCTCTACTTATTATTGTTATGTTGATGTTGTCGTTGTTGTTGTGCTGCTGCAATATCTTATGGGGTGTTTTACGTACATAAATAATGAAATAAAACTTAAATGCTACTATAGATCATTTGCATAATGTTATTGTGTCCGCATATTGCGACGATTTGAAAAACGAATTGAATCTTTGCGTTTTGGAATTTTTGCTTTGTAAAATCTGTCTTTATTTAATTAAGCATAATTTTGACGAAATACAATACTTCACAAAATTTTAAAAGGGTGTGATGGGTGATTATAGATTTTTTTTTTATTTTAGAATAAATAATTTTTGAAGCTATATATGATTAACTATTTAATACTCCTATATAGGCTGACTTGTTTTAATAAAGATCAACTGGTATATTTTGTCAAGGTCTCTACAAGCATGCATGTTATTGAGAAAGGGTATCGTACTTGAAGGTATATCAAACCATGTTGTATACCGTTCGTCATATCTAGACTAGCTAAGTCGATCTCGACTACTGCACTCTGTCATAATAAATAATATATATGTTCAAAAATTAAATGTACATCTATTAAAAAAGCAACCTCAGAAGAGAGAGAGAACTGCAGCACCACGTCTGAATATGGACCCTGAACAATCATATATATATATTTAAGACAGTTATTCATTCTCTTTCGAGTCGAGCTTAATGATCTAAGTTTTGCAAGGAAAAGGAATGCCAGGAGAGGAACCCACGTACTCACCATTATGCGACGTTTCGCCGGTAAGGGGAATGTCCCTACAAAATTTCAAGAGAAAATCTCAAGAACTCTTGAAGATATAGCCTATTTATTGCGTCAGCATCAAGTGACGGCTAAAGGGCTTCTAAAACTTTAAACGCGTTTTTCTCTTTTGTGAATGGCGGGCACGATAACTTAAAAACTAATGACCCAATCGATTCCAAATTTTTACACGTTTCTCTGTGAGTTAAGTGGTCTGACAACATTTTTGTGTTGCTCTTGAGGACCTAAGTTCGAACCGATGAATTTACTAAATTTATCATTCCGTTTGGAACACAAAATTCACTAATAACCACAAATAATGCTATGTCAATTTAGTTTTTGGAGAGTGATGTCCGTCTTAAGCTCAGGCACCCGTATAATGATAACTCCCAACTATTCGGTTTTTTTTTTGAATTTTAGTCACGTTCTGCACTTTGGTACTTTGGGATCTTACTGGGTGCCAAATTTCCTTACTAAAAATTTTAAATATAGTTCCACTTTTTCTGGTAGCCCCCATATAACGGCACACACCAATTTTCAGTACTTTAGGGGGTTTTGACTGCGTTTTCAACCGAATTCGCTTCAATTTGGTACGTTGGATTCTTATTGGGTATCAAATTTCTCCACTAAAATTTTAAGTATAGGTCTACTATTTCCAGGTTCCTTTTGAGAAGATGCATAGAATCACTTTCTGAGTCGATTTACGCTTGTTCGTCCGTCCGTCTGTCTGTCCATGTTAAATTGTAAACAACATACATGTTGCATTTATGATCCGAATTGAATGAAATTTGGCACAGCTCATTTGTTTGGCCCAAGGACGAACCCTATTGAAATTTGGAAAAATCGGTTCAGATTTAGATATAGCTCCCATATATATTTTCGTCCGATTTAAGGTAAATGGTGCACCAAAGTCCCTACATATCTTTCGATTTGCACGAAATTTGGCACAACGTACTTAATTAAGCCTAGAATGATGTGTGCTAAGTTTCATAAAAATCGGTTCAGAATTATATATAGCTCCCATATATATTTTCGACCGATTTAAGGTAAATGGTGCACCAAAGTCCCTATATATCTTTCGATTTGCACGAAATTTGGCACAACGTACTTAATTAAGCCTAGAATGGTGTGTGCTAAGTTTCGTGAAAATCGGTTCAGATTTAGATATAACTCCCATATATATTTTCGTCCGATTTAAGGAAAATGGTGTACCAAAGTCTCTGTATACCTTTCGATTTCCACGAAATTTGGTACAGCGTACTGAATAATGTCTAGAATGATGTGTGTTAAGTTTCGTGAAAATCAGAAATGCGACGTCTGTTAAGATTCATCTGTTGAATTTACCCAAAGTGGTGAAGGGTATCATATAGTCGGCCCCGTCCGACATTACCACTTTCCTTACTGGTTTTTGTCTGTTTTTCTGGTGGCGCCAAAGATAACAATTATGACCTGGACATCACGAACTTTTACACGGAGAAGCTAATCTGTCCAGGGAATAAGCATGTCCTATTGCATGATAATCGGACAATATTAAGCGTGCCAAATGGACCAAGGCATTTTTGTGCAAAATGACAAATATGCATTGTACGACGTTTTATTTACTTCTGGTTAACGTAGGCCGGAGAAGATGAAGATATATCCAAGAGAAGTGGCATAGAGCGGATATTTACTCAAAGTGCATAATAGCCCGATTTGGATGAAATTTAGCACATCTCACTTATTTGGCAAAAGGACCCTATTGAAATTGGATAAAATCGGCTTAGATTTAAATATAGCTACCAGCACTCAAGTCCCTATATATCTTTCGATTTCTACGAAAGTTGGCACAGCGTGCTGAATTAAGTATAGAACTATACATATTTTCTTCCGATTTTATGTATATGTTGTACTAAAGTCCCTATATGACTTTTGTTTTGCACGAATTATGTCTAGAATTAGATAAAGCTCCCATATATCGACCGGTTATTGTACATATACGAAATGTTTGGAGATTCCTACACGATGTAATTGATATTGACTGCCATTTAGGTATAGCCCCACATATAACTTTGCGCTCTAAATTGCAATATTTTGAGGATTCTATGCACGTGTGTCATTATACCATACTTATCAATATCAGATTTGAGATTTTAGGAAAATCGCCATTGAAATGGAGTATAGTTCCACATTTTGACATGTTCCATAGATCCCCTTTATTCCTTACATCAAATTTTCGACAGTGTAACATTTTTCTTCCTATAGTGTAAATTTTAGGAATTTAATATTAATATTTTTGACAGCAATTTAATATTTCTGGTCGTCTGTAGTTTACAATACATCTTTGCAAAATATTGGTTTTGCTGGTTCACTTATTTGTAATATGGCCACACTTCCCAAAGTCATTCTCTATAGCATAGTTCCAAGTGGCATTTGAACTTCAATTTCAAGTGACTGTCAGTATACATATGGTGGAGGGTATCGGCCAGGCTAAACTTAACGCTTTTTCACATTTTTCATTTGAGAGTAAAACTATTTATGAAGATAATTTTCGATATATTTTCGATAATGACATATAAAGATCACCATAACATTTTCGGTATTTTGAAAACATTAGCCGAATCTGACCACCGAAGATACTGTAAATCACAGTACATTTTTTATATCCCCATAAAAATGGCACAGATTCAATCCTCAGTATATATAATCCGATATTTAAATTAAATTCCAATTTATGCGTAAACAGCATACTAACAGACAGTTTACAAGGTCATAGACTCCATATAAAGATCCCAATAACTTTAACTTTATAACTTTCGTATCTCAAAGAATTCAACTCCTATTTTCATTTTGCACAACCAACACATGTCAAAACATAGCAGTTTCTTTGATGAAATGTCATAACAAAATATTTCAACTTCTTCGATCACTTTCCTTTACCTGCATAACAAATACTGTCATCCATAACTTACTAATGTTTAACAAATTATCCCAAAAAATTCCCTTCCAATTTGTTTGACTACCCTCTGCACTATTCGCCGCTGATGTTATTGGGCATAGCGATATTTAATTGACTTATAATTGGTCTGGAATGGGCTCATCCTATTGAATAAAAGGTAAACGATAAAACAAACAGCCACACCGTTTATGATTAAGCATGTGTGTGAAAGGTTGATACAATTCGAAATGAAACATAAAATGCAAAGTTATCGTTTTCGTTTTTTTGTCAATGTAACTCCCTTTGTTTTGCGGCTTGACCATCATCATCATCATTGCAGTCGAGTCGTTGTTGTGGTCGTCATCCAAGCCCTTGATCGTTCTATGACAGACATGTGAATATACATTTGTCGTTTGGCTTTCCTTTATTTTGACGTTCCACATGAACGACTTTCTCTCGGCTTTTGTTTTTTGTTGGTTAGACAAAAAATAAAATTATAAAAATTACTTAAACCGCCCTCTTCGGAACAAATATTTCCGCTGGTATGTGAACTTGAAAATTGGCAAGGGCACCTATAAACCCATTAGGTTTGTAGCATTGTTTTTGTGTGTATTTGTTAGTGGTTGGAGTAGCTCACAACCAAAACCAACAACAACAAGACATGCTATCCTGTTTGTTTGTCCCTCCTTTTGTCTGTTTGATGCATTGTCTTGTCCTGTTCCCATCTAACTAAATACAGTGTCAGCTGTTATTTCAGGTCAGTAGTTACAGTCTGTCAAATGTGTAACGAAATAAAATAAAAGAGAGGGAGAGTGTTGATCGGCACCTCTGAAACTGGTTTCAATTCAAAGAAATGTACAATCGAATATGCAATTCAAGCTATTGGTTTCGGAAACAGTTTTCAAAATAGTTCTACATTTTTTTTTGTTTGTTTGTAAAAGGGTTAAATTGTCTACTGTCAATCGTATAAAAAATAGTGCATGTTGTTAAGCTCTTGAAATGACATATTGAGGTCGCCAAATTTACAAGAGGGTATATATTTTGTTCGGTACAGTTTATCAACAGGATGTAAGTGAGGATATAATCTAAATCACAATGGAAAGAATTAACGACTAAATTTTTTTGTTAATTGTTTACAACTGAAAAGTATTGTGGACGTCACTGGAAACTTTCACTCTCTATTTCTCCTTTTTGCAAAATTATCCTGCTCCAGACTTGTATCTTCATCAAGAAAGTATTCTCATAAATGCAGATATCCTTTAGAGACTATGGACCATTTCTGGGCCGCGGGATATTCCCCAGTGAGCGGTATAGTCGAACGGGGCCGACCATATGATACTCTATACAACAACAGTATGGTCGAACGGGCCGACCATATGATACCCTATACAACTCCAACATTCTGCTGACCTATATTCAGAGATATTTGCACCATCTTAATCGATTAACCGATGTTTTCCCGGGGTGAACATTTATACTATATCAAATTATTTTTTAAATTTGACACAGTAAGGTCTAGGTTGACTAGGTCCTTCAGGAGTAAATATATACGCCACAGAATACAAATTTTGTCAATTTTCATACTATCTGACTTGCTAAATATTTACCGATCTTCATCAAAAAAAGCATGCTTATAGTGCTTTATAGTCAGTCATTATAATGGACAGATGGACGGGCACACATATCTAAATCGACTCAGCTAGCCGAGATATGATCGGTATACCAAAAGGTAGTTCTAGGACCAATATTTCGCGGTATTACAAACTCATGGGGCCACACAATATCCTGACAACATAGTTGTGTAGAGTATAAATAGGGTGACAGTCTATAATAATCTTTAGCTGATGGTAAGGCGACAAGAAAATCCACTTGGCAAGACCTACACTTATGAGATTGCTTTGCAATCAAATTACGAGTCAGGAAGCAAAAGTTAATCCGCTTACATTGACAAGTTTCTCTGAGAAATTGTCCCTCCCCTTACAGAACTCAATAGAGAAAGTCAATAAGCAAAAAATTGCGTGCATTGATACCTCTAGTCGAGTGTTCGAAGAAAACGTAACCAGAAGAGGTCTCTCCTCACTTATTGTAATGAGGTCGGTAATATTTTGCAGAACTTATCATTATAATAAGCAGTTCAGCATAGCGAACAACCCGTGTCCTGCCCACTACAGTAGATACTGTCACGAGAAGGCCAGTGCAGCTACAGAACCGTCCGTAAAGATTGAGAATATGTACAAGGTATGTAGAAACTGGTAAGAAGTCGCAACTATAGTTAGGCAGGAGTAAAACAGTAAGCTGTGCTTCTTACAGAACACACAAATATCACCAACATGTAAAATCGTCGTTAAGTTCGACCTGGCTTTTTATACCATCCACCATGAGGTTTACATTTAAAATACCAATAATACTTCGGAACTTTCATAAATGACGGGCTATACAATGGCAAATTGTTGGTAGGAAGATTTGACGCCCAACGTAGTCGCTGCAGCTCGATACGCCTGACTATGCCGATGTCAGAAAATAGATGGTATAGCTCATGGTTCATTCGACAGTCATATTCACCGTGGACGCTGATCGGCCCATAGATTTTCTGGAGAATTTTTCTCTGAAACACTCCAAGAACTGGCTCATCTGGTTGCGCAAGTACCAATGCTTCAAATCCATATAACAACACGGGTAGTATCTGCGTCTTGTAGAGTATGAGTTTGGTCTGGTGAGAACTGGCCTGGCCTTACTCAGACCATAGTAGCAACTGTTGGCCAACACTATTCTCCTCCCGATTTCAAATCTAATTTTATTAGTTTTTTGTGGCGATACATTTATATGCCTCGGTACCGCCATAAAAAAAAACTAATAAGATTAGATTTGAAATCGGGAGGAGAATAGTGTTGGCCAACAGCTGTTCACTACCTCGAAGCTGTAGTTATCAAGTCCCACAGTTGGTCCGAGTCTACTGGACGTCTTGTGCTTTGTCTGAATCTTCGTTCGGTATTGAAGACCTCTTAGAGATCTTTTCCGAATTTAACTGCTGACCTTTTTCCAGTTAGAGATATCCTGCATAGCCATATTAATTTTGCAGGAATGCCAAACGCAGACAGGCAATTGCAATGCAATCGAGATTTATTCCTTATTGGCACATATCGTCTTTTCTCATTTTTGTGCACGGGACACAGGACGCTGAGGTTCCAATCATTGGGCATGCATTCCTTTAGCTAAATTGTACTAATCAGCTGATGCATGGTCCTGACCAGCTTTTGACTAGAGGTCTTGAGGTCGGCACCTGCTTCTTTGTTCTTCAGCCGATTAATTGCTACCCTGACCTTATCTTGGCTAGGTGGTATTCACTCTATACCGTCATCTCTTATTGGTTCTGGGTCATCTTTTTCGCCACCACTATTTGATACCAGAAGTTTCATTCTAAACCCTAAACACGCTATCTGTATCTGTCACCAGGTTTCCATCTTCATATCTACAGGAGGATGTGCCTGTACCAAAACCTTCGATTTGGTGTTTTCCTAGTTGGTAAAATTTCCGGACTTCATTCTGACTCCTGTACATCTCGATTTGCTCGCGGGTTTCTTGTTCTTTTTATTTTTTCTGGGGGCCTTCTTACTACTGAAAATGTTAAGGATATCCCCATATAACGGTACCTATCAATACTATGTATTTTGGAAAATTTGGGTACGCTTGGTACCCGAATTTGTTACTGTAAAGCACAGTTGGTACCATAAATCATCCATATTGGTTTACTTTTTCGGTTAGCCTTATATAGGGGCTGTACTCCCAATTTTCCGTACTTTGGGTACTTTCGGTACGTTTTTCAACCGAATTGGCACCAATTTGATCTATGAATTCGCATTCCATGTTTTGGGCTAGCCTCTACAGATTCGATATTTTGGGGGGCTTTTGAAAAATTCAAAAAATTCTTCATTTAATTTTTCTGAAGGAATGCAATCTAAAAAAGTGCATGCAATCGCTACGGTCAAGATATGAAGCAATCTCTTCATGTATAATAGGGTTGCCATATATATATATATATATATATATGGTTTATGTAAATGGTGGTCCACTGCCTTGGGCCACACAAATGTATAATACTGGCTGAGTTTTATATCGTTCCTCTTGGTACAAATTCGATAATTTCAAAATGATAACACATTAAAACTGTTTCTTCCTTTCTTTTGAAGTGCATATTACTATACCAACTAAGGTTCCATTATCTAGGATTTACATCTTTAGAAAAACACAGAACATCATCAAACGTCCATGAGGCTAATTAAAAAGACAAACAACAATAAAACAATTTTGTTAAACATTTTGTCAGCATTAATAGCTAACATTTAATTATGGCTCATCTAAGACAAAAACACACACGCACATACAAATGCTAACACACGAAACAGCCGAGAAAAAAAGCGAAACAACAACAGCAACTTACATCAATTACAATGTAAAAAACAAGAGTTTTAGCGCCAATTTGTGTGTTATTGCAAGCTGAGTGTGTAGCTGCAAATAAATTGAGAGCTAGACAGACAGACAGGCAGAAAGACTGAACAACATACAAACACTTACGAGTCAAGCTAGCAAAAATGGCAATAATTAAAACTGCCTACAAAACAACCCACAATATGGCCGTAAATAACAAAACCGGCAACATCAACAACCGAATTAACAACAATAACAAAACAACAAGTTTGTCTGTTGTTGTAAACAACAACAACAACAACGATTTTACCGCATAAAAACGAGAGAGGGAGAAATAAAATCTTACCATTCACAATGTGTTGGCGTTTATGTACCCACCAGACAATAATGTGTTTGTTTGTAGTAGTTGATCAACAACAATCTTGGCTAAAACCTGGAGTTATAGCCAAGAATCTCATGTATACGTATGTATATGAACACAGGCATATATGTGAACGTATGTATATGTTACATGCCAAGTGGTTATTGTTGTTGGCCATTGTTGTCTATTGAGATGAAAAGTGTAAACGTTTATGTAAAACAACAACATCAACTGTTAACCAAACAACTAACCAACCAACCAGCTATATAATCATACACACACATACACAGACACATGTGCAATGTAAAAGTCCCCCCGCATACACAAGTTTCAAACAATTTCGGGATATTGCAAATAGTTGGCCCAAGGGTTACACTGTTAATTATAGGAAGAATTAAATGGCTTAAAGGGCCTCTCTACAGACACACTTTATAGGAAATTTAATTTTATATATAGGAAAAAGTGTGTAGAATTTGAACTTCCTACATAAAAACTGTTACACTATTTACAGGGGAAAATACCCAAGGGGTGGGTAAATAATAATGGAATTTATTTGGGTATTTTTTTGTTATCAAATCGATTTAAAATGTATAGTAGTACAATACTTGAAAGACGTGGGTAAATTGGGTATAAACTCATTAACTGGCGAACCACTTGATGTAGGCTGCCAAAATTTGGCTCAGATGGTTTTAATATCAATACCACTACTGATATGGGAAATGGGGACTCTGGCCCCCATATAACCTTATTTCCCGATTTAAGGCAGTTAGACATATTTTTCGATCAAATTGACTGTAATTTGGCACAGAAGGTTATCTATGGTTACCAAATATCCATGCAAGAATTTATCGATGTACGTCTACGTTTTCCTGTAGCCCTCATACAAAGGTACGCCTATTTTGAGTATTTACACAAAAATTGGGTATAAACTCATTAACTGGCAAAGCACATAGGAGGCCACATAGGCTTAAACGTTTTTAATGTTAATGAGTTAAATTTTTTATATAGACCCCATTTAGCCGTACCTCCCGATTTAAGGTATTTTTTGTATATTTGAAACATTTTACGATCGAATTGGTTTATCGATTGTATTTTGGCACAGAGAGTTCTTTATGGGTACCAAATGTCCATGCAAGAATTTATCGATGTAGGTCCACGTTTTCTGGTAGCCTCCTTACAAAGATATCCCTATTTTGAGTATTTTCCCAAAAATTGTGTATATATAGTCATTAACTGGCGAACCACTTGATGTAGGCTGCCAAAATTTGGCTCAGATGGTTTTCACATGAATACAACTAGATATATGGGAAACAGGGTCTTAGGGACCAAGTTTTGATATATAGTAAATCTAAACCGATTTCAACAAACAAAACTTCGTAGACATAAAAACAACCAAGACAAAATTCCATACCCCATAAGAATCGGACGAAAATATAAACGGGATATATCTAAATATGAACCGATTTCTACGGACCTCAATCTGCAATAATCCCACAAACACTGACAGTTTTGTGCCCCATTTATACAAATCGGAAGAAAATATTGGGTTGGGGAAAAATAAATTCATTGGTCCGGTCGTCGAAAATGTCTATAAAAACGGAGAAATGATCGAAGTTGGCCGGCATGTTAGCAGTCGTAACATCGCCCAGGAGCTAAAAATGACCATAAAACTGTTTTAAACCATTTACACAAAGCTGGATTCAAAAAGAAGCTCGATGTTTGGGTGCCACACCAATTAACAGCAAAAAAATAGGATGAATCTGCGAAACCTTGGCCAAACGGAATGACATAGACCAATTTCTTACACGGATGGTGACTGGAGATGAGAACATACATACATACGGTGAAGCTCCTCAAATGGTGGCTAAACCAGGACTAACGGCCAGAAAAGTTCGGCTATGCATTTGGTGGGACTGGAAGGGGATTATTTATTATGAGTGGCTTCTATACGACTAAACGCTAAATTCTGATCTCTACTGTCAATAACTAGACCATTTAAAGATAGCAATTGACCAGAAACGGCCAGAATTGGCCAACAGGAATGGTGTTGTGTTCCTCCAGGACAACGCTAGGCTACACACATCTACAGTGACTCGCCAGAAACTTCGGGAGCTTGGTTGGGATGTTAATGCAACCTCCATACAGTCCGGAATTGGCACCAAGATATTATCATCTTTTTCTTGCATAGCAAAATTTCTTAATGATAAAAACTTGATATCTAGGGAGGATTATGAAAATCGACTACAAGATTTTTTTTTTTTTTTGCAAATAGAGAGCAGAACTTCTATGAGAGAGGCATCATGAAGTTACATTTAAAATGGCAAGAAATCGGACGGGCCGATCATGCGATACCCTACACAACTACCACGGAACTCTAACTTTTGCGTATGTTTATTTCGAGCCTGGTGTTGTGATTTTCGGCTTGTGGCCTATATATTGACTCGAAAAAAAACACAAAAAAATCCCAAAATTCTAATCTGTTCATCACCGAAAATTATAGGCGTTGTCCTTGACTTTACCTGTATCCTCAAGGATATAGTGGTAATGGTTTATTAAATAATATCTAAATACGTAATCAGCTGTAAATATTTAAGTGTAACTCCCACATCCGAGTACATACGACAATATAATTGGTATCAATTTAAAGGTCAAAAACTCCACCTGGATACACTATCAATTTATCGAGTCGTTGTCCTTCAGGAGTAAATTGTTCACACAAAAGTATAGGTCCATTTGACCAAAACATACATGCTTATTCTTTGGCCCGATCCCCTTCTCCATGCAAAAATTGGCGATGTTTAGGCCATAATTGTGGCGTCTGGAGCGACCAGAAAATCAGACAAAAATAAGGTTTTTGGTCCATTTCATCCCCTACATATTAACCGATCTTTTCCAAAAACAATAGGGGTCTTCATTGGCCAGAACCCATCCTACATGCAAAATTTCGTGAAGATTGGTCCATAGCTGTGGCCTGTATCGTGTTTACAAATTATAATGGACAGACGGACGGACAGACGGACACACATGTCTAGATCGACTCAGCTAGTCGAGATATGACGATCGGTATACTTAGGACCAATATTTCGCGGCGTTACAAACTTTTGGGGCTGCACAAAGCTATAATACCCTGACAACATAGTTGTGTAGGGTATAAACAGTACATATTTGACCCAAATCGGACATTCCGAAACATGTTAAATAAAGTCCTATAATTCATATAAAAATAATGGATTTTTTATTTTTCCCCAACCTAATATCTATGGAACTTATACCTAAATCAGGACCGATTTCAAAAAAACTTCACGGTTTTAAAGGCTCAATTTCGTCTCAATTGGATACAAATTAAGACTTTGGTGCACTATTGTAAAATCGGACGCAACCCCAATTTCAATGTGGTTCGTCCTAAAGCCAAATAAATGAGCTGTATCAAATTTAATCTCATCAACAAATGGACAAACCACACTTCAATTAGGGAAAATACAAACATTTTGAAAGATGAAAATATAAAACACGATATTTTTAAACTATAAAACTATCTGCCTCCACTCAAGAATTATTTGTATTTGAACGTTGTCTATAAATGTAAATGCAACATGTTGTATAATGCAGCAATTTGTACAAACTTTGTTCTAACACAGCAAAAACCTCTCAAAACCATCTTACAATTTCTACCGCTCGCATATAAACCTCTATCGTAATTGGTAACATTTACACACCACTTTCAACAGAGCTCATCTCTGGCTACTTCTATTGCCTATAGCTCTACATCATCATTTCTACAAAACCTATAACTGGAATCAGTTACTTCTTATACACTTATTTGTGAACAAAACGTTTGTGTTTCAAACAAATAAATCTACTCCATAGATGATGATGATGCCAGTCGTCGGTAAAGCTCCTCAGAAATGGCTTTACTTCAGCAAACTGCAACTACCATTGAGCTCAGCAAATAAGGTATCATCTTTGGTGTTTATCTTACTTGGCCAGAGATGAAAGCACATACAAAGAAACAACAACAACAGTAGAAACACCAACAACACTAACCTCTAACCAAGTGGGAAATGTGTTGAAAGTTGTTAACATTACAAACAATAAGGCCAAAAACTGCAGTCAGTCATCTGGGCTAAACGACGACTACATACCGGGTATGTAAAGGCTAATTGTTAGTAAAAATTCCTACATAGATTGAAGGCATGCCACATCATCGTAGGTAGCATGCCACTATCATTTTGTATTATCATTGTAATAGCAAAGAAAAACACAATCGCCAACAACAACAGCAACAACAAAATATTACACACATGTAGACATTCTTGTGAGGAGTTTTTTTTTATTATAACTAGGAATTTTGAGTTTAAGTTACTGTCCCTTTTCTATGATGGACTGGCAACGAATATAAAATAGTCTACATGTTATAAAATAGTATATGTATATTTTTATAAAGGGTAGATTTATGGCATATATAAGGGGAACACCAATACAAGCGCAGTCTTTTTGGTTCCAGGTCCGATATATGACACACAATGACACTAAACCTTTGGACTCAAAACATAGTCGAAGGACGAACATATTCGATATCCAGAAAAATTTTGATTTTGTCCAAAATTCTTCTTCATTATAACCTTCACCACACTGTGGTACAGGGTATTATGATTTTGTGCATATGTTTGTAACAGGCAAAAGGAAACGAGATAGATACATGGTTCATTTTGAGAATATGCATAGTCGATTTATACATGTCCTTCCATCCATCCAGGTCCATGTTAAATTGTAAAAAAGCTCAGGTCGCATTTATAATCTTAATTGGATAAAATTTGGCACAGGTCATTTGTTTGGCCCACGGACGAACCCTTTTGAAAGTGGGAAAATCGGATCAGATTTAGATATAGCTCCCATATATTCTGCGATTTGCACGAAATTTGGCATAGCGTACTGAATTAAGTCTGGAAAGATATGTGGTACATTTCGTGAAAATCGATTCAGATTTAGATATAGCTCCCATCAGGGACGTACGCAGGGGGGGGGAGCCCGGGCCCCCCGAAATGAATTTTTTCCACTGTAAATTTATGTTTAAATCCTTCGATTTGCACGAAATGTGGTATAGCATAATGAATTGAGTCTAGAATGATGATTGGTCAGTTTCAAGAAAATCGGTTCAAATTTCGATATAGCTCCCATATATATTTTCGTCCGATTTTATGTTAATTTTGCACCAAAGTCCATATATCCTTCGACTTGCACGAATTTTGGTACACTGCATTAAGCCTAGAATGATGTGTGCTAAGTTTCGTGAAAATCGGTTCAGATTTAGATATAGCTCCCATATTTTCGTCCGATTTTATTTAAATAGTGCCCCCTTATATCCTTCGAATCGCGTGAAATTTGGCACAGCGGTATGAATTGGGTCTAGAATTATGAGTGGTAAGTTTCGAGAAAATCGGTTCAGCTGTTGATGTAACTCCCATATATATTTTCATCCGAATATATGTAAATGGGTCATTAATGTCCCTATACATCCATGGATTTGCACGAAATTTGGCTTAGCGTACTAAATAAAGTCTAGAGTGATGTGCATTAAGTTTCCTTAAAATCGGTTCAGATTTAGATATAGCTCCCATATATATTTCTATCCGGGTTAATGTAAATGGTGCACCAATGTCCCTATATATCTTTCGATTTGTACGAAATTTGGCACAGAGTACTGAATTATGTCTAGAATGATGTGTGTTAAGTTTCCTGAAAATCGGTTGAGATTTAGGTATAGCTCCCATATATAGTTTCATCCGATTTAATGTGAATGGTGCACCAATGTCCCTATATATCTTTCGATTTGCACGAAATCTGGCATAGGGTACTTAATTATGTCTGGAATGATGTGTGGTAAGTTTCCTAGAAATCGCTTCAGATTTAGATATAGCTCTCATATATATTTTCGTTCCATTTAATGTAAATGGCGAACAAAAGCCCCTATATATCTTTCGATTTCCACGAAACTTGGCATAGGGTACTGAATTTAGTCTAGGCTAATGCGTGTTAGGTTTCCTTAATATCGGTTCAGATTTAGTTATATCTATCATATATATTTTCTTCCGAATTTATGTAAATTGTGCACTAAAGACCCAAAGTTTGTCCGATTGCCACACAATTTTGTACAATATACTGAAGTAAATAAAAATTAATCCCTGTCAAGTTTCGTTAATATTGTTTGTTCAATTGACATAAAATGTTGCACGATGTCTCAAATTGAAACTAGAATGAAGTTATTGGGTTTTTTTAATTGGTGCAGATGCAGACATAGCTTCCATATATAATGCGAACGTTCAGAAAGGAATGTGTATGGATTGATGTTAGTCGGTTCTCTCATAGATAAAGATAACATATTTAAATTCAATTAAAATTGTTAGGACACATTGTAGAATAATACCAAAAGTGATGTAGGGTATCATGTAGTCGGTCCAACCGACTTTACTACTTTCCTTCGCGCTGGAAATTCCTTTTGGATTATAAGAGCAAGTGTTAAATATGACCTCTTTTGACCACACATCATTCGCAATAATCTTAAACGAATGTCATTTAAACCTTTTTCATGACATTTCAGCAAATGCATCGATATTGCAAAACTACCTATCATCTATGATAGGGTACTACAAAAAATAGGCCTATTGCGATGGCAGTGCAATACAACGCATTTACAAAAAAACAACACCAACAAAAAAAAATATCTGTGAGGGAGAAAGACCCTCAAACAGAAAATTCTTTTTTTTTACCATTCTTACCAGGCAATTCATTGCAATTCACATAGAACGGCGTATGTTCTTCAGTTTTCCCCATGAACGGTTGTGACTTTGACATTCTATACAGTTGTTGGTAATGTTCATTTTTTTCTGCGTCTCCTTCAGTTTTGTTTTCAAATTAAGCGACATATCTCACTCACTCACAACATCGCAGTGAAGAGTTTAGTTAGCTGGCAGCGTTAGGGACGACTATGACGAAGACGACCACGCATAATCAACAACATTTACACTGTAAAGTAGTACTTTCCCTTGTAATTGTCTTTATCATTTTTACAACATTTGCAAGTGCAAGTGTTTGTTTGCAAGTGTTGCTGTTATTGCTATTGTTGTTGTTGGCACTTTTGCAGCCAGCAATTGCAATTGCAAGTCGGGCAGTTACATTCATTCTATTCCAGGCTGGCTATAAAGAGGTGTTCTAGTAAGTGCCTAAGGACTCTTTGTTGCACTTACAGGAAGTTGTTACAATCAACAACATTTGTTCCTTTTTTTTTTGGTTTGCGTCAGTGGCTTGGTGAAGGAGTGTGTAAGTATGTATGTTGTTCGGTATCTTATTGGGAAAAGCGGGAATTTGTTCAATATCCTTATTATATTGAAGTGTATCAGGCGTTTTGTATGATTGTGGCAATGTGTTCAACATAATGAATTCTCCTCTCGCTCTCTGTATATGTGTGTAACACTTTTTTTGTACCGTTTTAAGTTATTTTTTTACAGAAAGGGATACATATTTATTATTGATAGATAGCCCAGCGCCCTACATTGATAACAATTTGAAGGCATGTAGCTGCAAGTGTTTTATACCATTTTTTTGCTATCAATATTTTGTTCATTTTAAAAGAGTTTTTTTTTTCACTGCCAACTGCCATCGCCTGTCATAGTGTCAAGATCTGGAATTGTAGACGAAACAATACGTACGTATGGGGTGTAGTTCAATTAAATACATAATATGCTTGAAATAATGTATTAATTGAAACAGGTCAAGGTCGTGCCGCTGTACTTAGAAAGTGAAACATGATGTTAGAGGGCATTTGATATGTGTTATAAGCTGTAAATGAATCTATCAAAAAAAGCGGGAGACAAATATATAAAATAAATGGGGCTCCTAGGAGAAAACTCATGTTATGATAGGACATTGAACACACCGAAAAAGGCGTGATAAAAAGAAGATGAATAATATTTTTAACATACTTAATCTTGGAGCTACCGTTATATGGGGCAATATCTAAACGGGGATCGATATTGATAATCTCTGGTAGTGAAATAATAATAAAAACCACAATAAAGCCAATTAGATTGAAAAACGTGCCCGCATTTCTCGAAATACCGACTTGGGTCAATATTAATAATTTTTAGTACGGAGGTGTGGGGTACCGTTATATGGGGCTACCCTCAAACTTGGGTCAAATTACAAAAATTACCGCCTCTTTGATGGGCATTAATGGTTCAAACCTTCAAAGTATCGAAAATGCGGCGGGATATTAATATGGGTTTAATCTAAAAACTAACTTATTTCAAACATCTTCTGTAAAAATATTTTTCATATAAAAGGAAACAAGACGTCATGTACCAACTATAGATGGATGAGTCTCCTTCCCAGCGCATATAAAGTGCTATCCAGCATGCTGTGTGAACGACTGAAGCCAATGGTCAATGACATTATTCGACCATACCAATGCCGCTTCGGACCTGGCAAATCCAACACTGACCAGATTTTCCCTCTGCGCCAAATCCTGAAAAAGACCCATAAAACACATAAAACATTCCACCTATTCGTCCACGTTCCACGACAACCCTATCCGTTTAGAGGTGTTTAAAACATGTCTGCGTTTGGCATTCCTGCAAAATTTATTCGGCTAGGCAGGATAACTTTAACTGCCACAAGATCAACAGTTAAATTCGGAAAGGACCTCTCGGAGCCCTTTAATGCCGAACGGGGATTCAGACAAGATGACAGTTTGTCTGTGACCTTTTTAACATTCTACTGGAAAATGTAATACGAAAGCAAAGGTGAACAGAAATGGCACTCTGTACACCAAAAAACACATGTTACTCACCTACACCGACGACATCGAAATAATGGGTCGAACGTTGAGAGCGGTAACAGCCAACTTTGAACAAATTGAGAAGGAGTCTGCCAAAGTCAGTATGGCAGTAAACGGCGAGAAGAATATACTGATGGTATCAACGCGTAAGAGGTGCAGTAGACTCGGACCAAGTATTGAACTAGAGAACTGCAGCTTCGAGGTAGTCAAAGACTCTATATACCTTCGTACCGCCATAAATAAAACTAATAACATCAGTTTTGAAATCCGGAGAAGGATAGAGTTGGCCAACTGATGCTACTACAATGCCACCTCCCGCCAGACCAAATTCATACTCTACAAGACGCTGATACTACCCATGCTGTTGTTGGGGTCTGAAGCATGGGCACTTGCGCAAGCAGATGAGGCAGCACTTGGAGTGTTGAAGAGAAAAATTCTCCGAAAGATCTATGGGCCGATCTGCGTTGACAATGAATATCATCGTCGAATGAATCATGAGTTGTACCAGCTATTCTCGGACATCGGCATTGTCGATCGAACTGCAGCGACTACGTTGCCTAGGTCTTGTTGTGAGAATGGCTCAAAAGGCATATAAAAGCGAACCAGCTGATGGTTCACGCAGAAGTGGAAGGCCACAATTTAGATGGAAAGATCAAGTGGAAGACAACATTGCGAACACGGTATTTCATATTGGAAAAACTGCTCAAAAGACCGAAGCGCATTGAAAACTTTTTTTCACTTCGGCTTATGGAACGAAAGTTCTGTCACAAGCCAGCTAAGTAAGTAAGTAAAGTAAACTAAAAACTAACTTATTTCAAAAATTTCTGAAAAATGTTTTTCATACTCCAAGAACCCGCACGGCCAAAGTGACTGTACGTTGGAAGGGAAAGCGACCTTAAATTAACAAAAAAAAAAAAAAAAAGAAGAAAAAACAATAAGGAAAGTAGTAAAGTCGGACCGATTTTCAGGTAATTTAACACACATCATCCTAGACCTAATTCAGTGCGCTGTTCCAAATTTCGTGCAAATCGAAAGATATATAGGGACTTTGGTACACCACTTACATAAAATCGAACGAAAATATATATGGGAGCTATATCTAAATCCGAAACGATTTTTTGCAGTTTCAATAGGGCCAAATAAGAGACCTAAAAAGTGATTCTATGCATATTCTCAAAAGGAACCATGTGTCCATCTCGTTTCCTTTTGCCTGTTACAAACATATGCACAAAGACATAATACCCCGTACCACAGTATGGTGAAGGGTATGAAAAAACAAATTTAAAGGGAGGAAGAGGTACAAATGCTTGGACTTGGGCTAAAAACATGTACCATATTTAACATGTTTAATGTTCTGGTTATACGTTTTTCACCATTTACGAATTCGGAAGGCCAACATACAGACAATTCGGTGGCTAAAGCCTTTAAAATACAGAAATTTGGTCAGGATCTTCATAAAGTGGCTACATCAAAACATGAACTTATTTCAAAGATATTTTCGAACCTCCAATGCCACAGAAGGGCGTAACTAAGTCGACATTTTTTCAAGAGCTCAAGTCATTTGTAGAATCACTTTTTTGACACCCATTGAGACACCTACATCATATGCGATTGAACACATATTTTGCAACGAACCCTGCTTTACGACCTCGTAATGATCGCACAACAATGTTCACCAGTTAATTTCATTTTTGTGACAAATTGATATTTCAGTTCGATTTAACAACACAACACATGATCGTACGTTAAGCCGAATACCAATTC